>NW_005200600.1:721457-772474 GCF_000372725.1 Emiliania huxleyi CCMP1516
GCCCACGACACGCCCACGACACGCCCACGACACGCCCACGACACGCCCACGACACGCCCACGACACGCCCACGACACGCCCACGACACGCCCACGACACGCCCACGACACGCCCACGACACGCCCACGACACGCCCACGACACGCCCACGACACGCCCACGACACGCCCACGACACGCCCACGACACGCCCACGACACGCCCACGACACGCCCACGACACGCCCACGACACGCCCACGACACGCCAACGACACGCCAACGACACGCCCACGACACGCCCACGACGCCTCCCCTCAGGACATGGTCGACCCCTTCACGGACCCGCCCACGCGCCTCAAGGAGAAGGAGCCGACTAGCCGAGACGCGCCGAGATGCGCCGAGATTCACCGAGATTCACCGCCCACGCGAACCTCGAGGGGAAGGAAGAGCAGCCGCTAGCGTGCGGAAGCCCGCAACCCCCGTGCTCCGGCCAGCACTCGAGAGGACTCGCACTCAGCCGCAACTGCATTCGCTGCGCACGCGATGAGCACACCGCGCGATATGCGTGTACGCCCGCCCTGGCCCTGGCCCTGGCCCTGGCGCCGTGACGCGGGTGTTTGCACTCGAGACGCACAGGACATCATCCCGCTGCGGGTCGAGGGGACGGGCTTCGCCGCAAAGACCGACGAGAAGGCGCTCAAGGTGACAAAGACCGACGTGATGGGCTTCTGATGCGCGCCCAGGCGCCCACGCTCCCCGGACGGCGGGGGGCGCGCTGAATTCTCGGCGGGGACTAAACGCGGGGACATTAAACGGATGGGTGGCTGTTGTTCATCCGGACCGCTGATGTGCGGACGTCGTCCTCTTCGACATGCGCCGCCAACAACAACACATGTGTAAAAATATCGTGTACAGTCAGTCACAAGTTTCCCGAAAAGACAAGTCCGTGTTCTCTTTAAGGTTTAACACACTGCGCGCTGCCTCAGCCCTCACTCACGCTCTTTTTCTCTCCGTCTCGCTCCCGCCATCCGTGTCAGGTGTCACGACCCGGCCCAGCTCTGGTGCGCAGCTGTTGCAGCGGCTGCGAAGCATCAGCGCCACGGCCCGGTCCTCCGCCCCAAACTGCAGCACCGCCCAGCGGCAGTACCGGCCGCTGATCTGCGCGCTCAGCGCGGTGGTGGTCGCCGAGGCGATCGGCAGCCCTCGCTTCGTCGCCTCGGCAGCCTCCGCGCGGCAAGCGAGGAACGCGGTCACGGCCTTGCCGACGAGGTCTGCGCACCTATTTACAGCTGCAAGCCTGTGAAGAGACGCTGTGCACACTCACAGCGCACAGAGAGGCCTCGCACGGCGCGTGCGGCGAGCACAAGCCTAGTCGCAGACTCCGGCACTGAGGCGGCGCAACACCGCTGTGCAGCGCCAGGCTCGTGTCCTCTGGCAGCTGGCGGCTGGTGCATGCCGGCCCTCTGCACCAACTGTCTGCACTCGCCATCTAGATGGTCGCCATCTAGGAGCGCAAGCCCAGAGTGGCGCACTCCTCGGCGCAGCCCGCCGCCGCGCACTCCGCCCTGGCGACCAGCAAGGAGCCATCATGAGAGACGACTCGTCCTACCTTGGCGAGCTGCAGCGGCGGCACATCTCGGGTCATCTCGGGCAATCTCGGGTAATCTCGCCGTGCGAGCTGCTGCGGCGCCGTCCACTCGCCTCCGCGCGAGTCCGGCTCGATCTCCTCGAGCGGCGGCCGCCTGCCACGCAGTTGAGTAGCGGTCCCACAACTGCGTACTAGGTGTCAAGCTCGCTCGACTCGGCGGCGGCCGCCGCCGCCGCCGCTGTCCGCCCGGCTGCAGCGCGGGCAAGTGCAGTAGAAGAGCTTCTGGGTAAGGAGCACGCGCCGCCGCTCTAACCATAGGCATCGCCGAGATGTAAGCCGAGACATCGCCGACACTGTGGTGAGGCGGCATCCCTCGCCTTCTCGTGTCGTGGACCAGAGCTGGTCGAGATACGAGATGACGATCTCGTCGCCAGCCTCGATGGTGCACGTCGCGAAGTAGTGCATCTCCCCGCCGACTCTAGTGCTGTGGCCGCAATTTGGCGAGCAAGAGTGGTTGGCCTTCGCCGCAATCGGGAAGAGGCCTACAGGTCGAGAGTGTGGCCGGCGTGCGGCCGCGCAGAACGCTCACGCCAGCCGCCACCTCGATGACGAGCGCCGGCGCGCTTCCCGAAGGCATGCGCGTTGATGTCCCCAATGAGGAGTAGGTGCTCAAAGAGATCGGCGGCACGCGGGCCGTCGTACGCCTCCGCCATGCGCGCGGCGAGGCTGCTCCTCTCGGCAGAGCGGGCCGCTCGCTCCGCCACCGCCTCCATCCTCGCGTGGTCCGAGACGATGCAGCTGAGGCCCGCGTCGGCGTCCGGCGCGGCCATGTCGAGCACCGCAGCTTGCACGTCCGCCGAGGCGCACATGAAGGACGAGATTAGCTGCTCCGCGTCGTCGTGAGGCCACGTGAGGCAGGGCGGCTCGCGTAGCACCGTGTCGCCGGGCTCATAGCGGCGACTCGCCCGCATGATGCGCCCTTGCCCCACGACGTGCTCGATGTGGAAGCCCTTTTGCGTAGCCATTGGCAGCCCGTTCGCAGGCGAGCTTGGGGTCGGTAAGTAGCCGACGACGGCGGAGCAGAGGGCGGACTCCAAGGCACGAAAGAAACACTCGAGCGGTGAGCAAGCACCCTGTGAGCAATCCGTGTAAAAGGCCAGTCAATTTGCCAACACCCCTGTAGCAAGCACCCTGTGAGCAATGCGTGTACGTAGCTCGGCCATATCGCTCGTGGGTGAATAAATAAATAAATACAACGCACATCCCAAGCTAGGGCTGGGTCGAGGACAGACACGTCCCCACCTTTGCAGGATTTTGCAAAAGCGAGGGGGGAGGGCGCATCGCTCGTGGGTGAGTCCAGACTGCTCTACCCAAGCTCAATTTTATATAGCAGGGCCCGCCCCCTGTTCAGTCTAGCGTAGACTGAACAGGCGCTCTGCAACCTCCGAAAGTCGCATCTGAGGCGGCGGGCCCCCGTGGCGTGACCCAGCGGAGCACTCCTTCGCCGCTCGTCATGATCGGTAATGTCCGAGTAGCTGTGCGGACGGCTTCTTGTCGCTCTCGTCGAGAGCGTTTTGGCGGCCCGGCGGGTGGGAGAATCTGTGTCGTCTGATGTGTCACTGTGTACGTCACATCGGTCTTGATAACAAGCACGGTCGATCCGTCGAAGCGATATACTCGTCACGTCACGCTGGACGGCTTGCACGGAACTCTGTGCCGGCACACACAGGAAGAGCCGTCCGGCAAGAAGAGCTCGATAGGGAGCGAGAACCGTTAGAGGTGCTCCGAGAGGTATCAAGACTCCGTCATGACGCGGTAAGATCACTCCAAAAATGACCGCGCAGATGTCGGATCTCGTTGAGATATCTTGCAAAATCTGCTCTTCCCGAGCCGGCAGCACGCAGAGAGTCGCAGAAAGGCTACGAGTGCTCGACGAGTTTTGAGACCTGCGCGGTCAAACCTGGGGGAACTGACCGCACCAGGACGGACGTCCGAAACCTGCGTGAGCACCTTTGACGGTTCTCGCTCCCTATCGAGCTCTTCTTGCCGGACGGCTCTTCCTGTGTGTGCCGGCACAGAGCTCCGTGCAAGCCGTCCAGCGTGACGTGACGAGTATATCGCTTCGACGGATCGACCGTGCTTGTTATCAAGACCGATGTGACGTACACAGTGACACATCAGACGACACAGATTCTCCCACCCGCCGGGCCGCCAAAACGCTCTCGACAAGAGCGACAAGAAGCCGTCCGCACAGCAAGCCGGTGGAGCCGAGCGCGCGGAATCGACGATGGCGTGCCGGCCATGGGCCCGGACGAAGGTCCTGGCTCGAAAACGCGAGCAGAGGCTGCCGTGTGGGGCCACGGCGAGCCTCGGGCGAGAAAGACAGCTCTGGGTAGAGAGGAGCTGCTATATAAGAGGGCTCCCGCGGCGATCAACACCGCAACTCCTTTTCTAATTTCACCACTCTTCTTACGCGCGACGACGCTACAGCCTCCACCAAACCTCACACTTTTACTCACCCTCGGACATGCTTGCACCGTCATCCTGCGCGTCTGATGCGTCGCGCATCTGCTCGTCACCCTCTCCGTCACTCGAAGACCTCGATACTTAGCGCACTGCTCGGGCGAGAGCTCAAACACGTGCCGCGTCTCGTCTTCGCCGCCGGCTACGCGCACAGACACAGTACGCGGCAGCGCCGACACGTCAACCCGCGTGTACGTCAGCGACGGGTCCCGCACGCCGCACGAGGCGCATGCGTGCAGCGGCAGCGCGTGCGCCATGCGCTCGTCGCTCCACTCGCCCAGCAGCCGCCGCTTCGTCTCGTCGGAGACGTGCACGCAGCGCTGCAGCAGCGCCGCCGTCTCGTCCTCGGGCCGCTCCAGGTCCATGACGACGTTCGTCGAGGCGTGGAAGCGCGTCTCCAGGTCGATGGCCGCCTGCTCGGCCGCGGCGAGCTTGCCCTGGTCGACGCACATGCCGCACACCGCGTGCGCCGGGCAGCCGCACTGGCCGCGTTGTGGGCGCACGGTCTTGGCGACCGCCGGCGCTGCGCGCCGGTCGTGCTGCTCACGCTGCCGGCGGCGCTGGTCGCGCGCCTGCCGATCGCGCGTGTTCGCGGCGGCTGCATCTCCTGCTCGTTTCGCTCGCACCCGAGCGGCTGTCGCCAGGCGCTTCAGGTCGGCGGTGCTGCGCGCGCGGCCGTCGGCCAGGCACAGCCACATGTCCTCCTCCTCGGCAGGCTCGCACGGCTTGCCGTCGAACTGCGGCTGGCGCCCGCGACGATGCTTCGCCCAGGCCGGGCACGATGGTGCCGCGACGAGCGGCGTCGAGGCGACGGCCATCGATGGGTCCAGAAGACTTGGAGACACTTCTCGACCAAAAATCGAGCACAATTGCGTTACATGGGCATGGCCGGGGTTTCTGCACCGAACGATCTTACTTTCGGTCTATCGAAAGTGTTGATCGATAAAAATCCGGCTTGGGTAGTGGACGCACAGACAGACAGATCGCAGCCAGCTCACAGACACAGGCAGGGGCAGCTCACGAGGTGGCGCCCCGGGTCTGTATAAAGAGAAAATAACGCACGGGTTCGAGCTTTTGCCAGACGTGTTTATTCATGCGTTGAGCTCTAGTCACGTACAGTAGACGTACAGCCGGGCAGACGTACAGCCCCAACCTCTCCCAAACAAACAGCTCTCCCCATCTTAAAGTAACACAATGGCTGTAGCTGGCTCCACGCGAGCGTAATGAATAGTCAATCAGAGCTCGTGCGGCGTCACGAACAGTGAGATAATCAACGCTGTGGGCGAACAATGACAATGAAAGGAGTCCCGTGAACAGCCTGTCAAATGCCATCGGAGGTACGGTAGACGGAGGTCCGTGGCGTCTGTCCGGAATTCGCGTCCACATCGCCATCGGGCGCACCTTCCAGATCCGTCTTTGAAGTCCTGCGGCTTGGCTCGGCCCCCTCCATCTGTCCCACGACTGAGACACGAGCACGCCGATCCTTCTTCTTGTAGCATATGGCCACCGACGAGGAGGGCCGCCACGACGGCCACCCCAGCCACGGCCACGATGGCGACGACAGCGGTGCTCGAGCTCTTCTTGGTTGGCTCCTCGTTGTCCACGATATCGACCGCAAAGGGGCTCAGGATGGAGATGCCCCCAAGGACGGTGCTCATGGCCTCTTCAAAGTCCTCTTGGCCCGTCGCCCCGGAATACGAGGCGAGGCTGCTCTCGGCCGCATTCGCTTGCCCCTGCGTGAGCCCTGGAAATGTGGCAACGACGACGACGCTTCCGGCGCGGACCTCGATCTTCGAGCCGAAAGGCGCGACGACAAAGCCTGCCAGGTCAGCAAGCTTCTCGAGGATGCCTTCTTTGATGGCCTCGTCAAAATCGCTCACGTCGCCGCTCGCGGAGAAGGAGGCGATGACCTGGAATGAGCCCAGCTCTCCCGACGGCGACGGCGATGGCGCCGGTGCCGTTGATGGCGGGGACGGCGGCGGTAGGGTGGGAGGTGCAAATGAGGGCAGCGCAGGCGGCTGTGGCGGCGAGGGCGACACGGATGGCGGCGGCGGCGAGGGCGACGCTGACGGAGGAGGGGTCGGAGGCGGCGGCAATGGAGGCGGAGGGGTCGGCGGCGGCGGCGAGGGCGGCGGAGGGGTCGGCGGCGGCGGCGAGGGCGGCGGCGAAACCGGCGGCGGAGGAGGCGCCTGGGGCTCATCTGCAGGAATCCCGGGAGGGTAGAATGGCGGCGGCGGAGATGGAGGCGGAGGGGTCGGCGGCGGCAGCGACGGAGGCGGCGGCGTTGGCGGCGGCGGCGAGGGAGGGGGAGGGGTCGGCGGCGGCGCCGCCGGAGGCGGCGGCGTTGGCGGCGGCGGCGACGGAGGCGGCGGCGTTGGCGGCGGCGGCGAGGGAGGCGGAGGGTTCGGCGGCGGGATCGGTGGGGGAGAAGGGGGTGGCGGGGACGGAGGTGGCCTCGGCGGCGACGATGGTGGCGGCCGAGGAGGGAACAGTTGCTGGCTCTCAAAGGCCAATGTGCCCTGGAGGAGAGTATTGTCGCGAAGCTCTGTCATCTTCGCCTCGTTCGTCGCGGTCAGGCTGGCGGCTAAGCTCTCGAGCGACTCCCCGCTGTCCGCGATGGCGGTAGTCTTGGCAACGACCTCCACCTTACCATCGTATACGACGGCGACGCCAGTGCCCGCGGCGCCATCCTCAACTTCGGCGGTGGTAAGGAGAGCGGTCGCACGGATCGTGTCGGTGCGGTCAAGCAGCTGTCGCAACGCGAGCGGGTCGCCGACGGTGCCTGTGCCGTCGCCGATGCTGCATGTCGCTCCTTTCGAGGCGCAAAGGTCGAGGAGTTTTTCCTCGTCGAGATCGGTCCCGGTGACTTCGTCGATGAGGAAGAACTCCGCGTTGAGAGAGATGCCGTCGGCATATTGGTACAGCACCGCCGCGGACTTGCCGTACATGAGTTTGGCGTCGAGCAGGGAGCGTTGACGGCGGCGTTCGCTTACAGTCTCACCTGTCTCTGCTTCGGTGACGACCTTGACTCCCTTAGGCGCATATGGCGGCGGGGACGGCGGCGGGGTTGGTGGCGGAGGCGCAGGTGGCGGAGGGGTTGGCGGCGGCGGCGAGGGCGGCGGCGGCGAGGGCGGAGGCGGAAGGCTCGGCGGTGGAGGGGCCGGCGAGGGCGGCGGCGAGGGCGACGCAGACGGCGGTGGCGACGGCAAGGCAGATGGCGGGGGCGGCGACGGCGAGGCAGATGGCGGGGGAGGCGACGGCGAGGCAGAGGGCGGCGGCGAGGGCGGCTGGACGGCTATACTATCGAGGAGGCTGCCGCTCGCCTCTACGAGAGAAGAGACGATCCCCCAGGGGCTCTCGTCATCGGAGGATTGGAGGGAAAATCGGCCTGAACGGCCGCTGGCCTCCCTCACGAGAGTCGCGTTGGTCGTAGTGACGCCGTCATTGCCGTCAGTCGCACCACTGCGGGCCGTGCGCGACTCCACAAGATCGGTCATAGTGACAGCAACCGCGTACTCGTAGTTCGCTTCGCGCGACAAAATGCCCAAGGAGGGGAGCAGGTGATCCGTCGCTGCCATTGCGAAGCAAGAGTAGGCCATCACTTGGAGCTGGTCGTCACTCAAGACAATGTACGACGCCGCAGCGCCGAGTACCACGCTACCGGCTGAAATAGGAAGGACGACGAGGAGGTTGGTCAGGTCATCGCTCCTAGCGTCGACATGCGTGACCACCGGAGAAGAGAGCAGAGTACTGTCGATTGCGACATCGATCGTCACTGGCCCAACCAGCTCGTCCTCCACGTTGCGAGCGATGTCGAGGGTGCTGTAGACGGAGATGCCGTCGGCGCCGTACGAGCCGTTGACCGCGAGCGCGACCGGGAAGATCGGGTCGTCCTCCTCCTCCTCGCCCGAGTCGGAGTCGCTCGGGGCGAAGGTGAGCGAGGCCGAGGCGGAGAGCGGGTCCATCCAGTCGACGTCGGTCGGCGTGAGCGAGAGCGAGGCAGCGAGCGGCGAGACGGACGCCGAGCCTTCAATCGCCACCGAGGACGCGCCGTAGCCGACCTCGCCCTGAGCAGAGAGCGGAAAGAGGTCCTCGTCCCACTCGACGCTGAGGCGGGCCGCCACTGGCTCGAAGCCAGCAGCGCCGGAGGGCTCGATGTCGAGCGTCATGGTCGCCGGGCTCACGAGATCGTCGCCGTCGCTGCGGCCGAGGTCGAGGGTGCTTTGGGCGGTGAAGCCGTCGTCGCCGAAGGTGCCGTTGGCCTCGAGGCTGACTGGGAGGAGAGAGTTCGTGTCGTCTCCCCACTCCACGTGGACCCATCCGGAGAGCGGCTCGGACCTCGGCAGCCATTCCAGCAATCGTCCAGACGGCATGAACGTCAGCCCCGCCTCCAAGATCGACGAGTCCGACTCTTCGCCGTTGGTTAAGAGCCGTCCCCGCCTCGAACTCGAGATCCGGTTCCCTGAGCCCTGAACATCTACGAGTGGCCCGCCAAGGTCGCTGACGACGGTCTTCAAGTCGAAGTCGACGGCCTTGGGGTCAACAGCGTCATGCACGCGTGCAGTAGCACTCACATCGAGTCCTGCTATGCCGCTGGCTTCAGCGACACGGGTGAGCAAGCTCGAGGAGAGGTTTCGCGAGGAGACACTGCACATGAAGCCTGCAAACGCGCTGCTGAGAAAGTGGCTGCCCTGCTTGTGTGCCCGCGTGGGATAAAGCCGGCAGTCCTCGCCGAGGCACTGCAGCCCCCACAGGAGATCGATCTCGTCTGGGAGGTTTGCGAGGTCGAGCTCGTGCTCCGAAATCGCCGCTTGCACTTTGAGGTCGCCGATGAATGGTGCATGCGACGGGCCAGCGGGCTCGAGGGAGGAGACGAGACGGAAGGCGAGGTGCAGCACCTGAGCGTCAATTCGTAGACGTTCGGTCGAGGCCGGGAGGAACTCGGCCATCAGCTCCTGCAAGCGTTTGGTGCGCAGAGTGACTCGACCGAAGGCATCTTGTGCCAAGTCGGTCGAGATCTCGATGTTGCCGAGTGGCACGTCTTTCCCAAGCGGGAAGGCGCCAGTGCTCAGGGCCAGGCGAGTCTTTTGGTCGAGACCGAGGACGTCATCGTGACCGCTCAAAGTGTTGAGCCGAGCAGCGAAGCCCGCCTCGGCGGGCTCAGAGAAGCCAGCCTTGAACCCCGTGACGTTGAGGGCGGGAGGGCCAGTGACGGCACTCGAGAGAGCCTTGCCTGCCTCGCTGTTGATGCTCCCAATGAGGTGCGACATGGGCGGAATGCTCACGCGCGCCTTGCTGCTCAGAGTGCTCAGCCCCTCGAGAGCCCAATCGTCAAACTGGACGGATTCGTGGTGGTCCGGCTCCGCGTCGAACCGAAGAGAGAACTGTGTGGGTGGGGTGGCATGGAGGTCTGTCAGTCAGGGTGGTGTCTGTGCGCACGGTGAGCTCGAGGGTTGGGGCACCTCGAAGGCGACTTGGAAGCGGAGAGCGCCGGAGGTGAGCCTTCCACGGGCGACACAGGTGAGCTCCGAGTGTAGCCCATCCCGCCATGCAACTAGGCCGACTCCACTGTTGAGCTGGAGATTGACGTCGAGCGTGACGGTCTCGCTTCCCAATTTCGCGGGTGCCACGTCGAGCACCGCCGCGGAGTCGTTCTCTGTTGAAGCGATGCAGCGTGCGCTATCAATGTCGAGCTTGTGCGCGAATGGCATGTTGTTCGGACGTGCACGGACGCGAAACGAAGTGCCGCCGCTCGTCAGCTCGGAGGGTACCACGTCGAGACTAATAAGTTCGAGCTTCACCTTCTCCATTCGCACGAGGCCCATAATGGTGACGGTGAAGATAGGGACCAGCACGGCGAGAGCAACTAGCAAAGCGATAGCCAATCCGACGAGTTTTCGGCGATACTTTGTTGGATTGTCCGTCACCGGCGCGTGCAAAGCGTCCGTCTCCCCCTTTCTTTGGTCGGACGGCGCGGGGTCGATGCCCACGGCCCAGCTCGTCATCGAGGAAGGGGGACGACGCTGAGAAGCAACGACGACGAGGCGGGAGTCAGCCGCAGGGTAGACGTGCTTGAGGATGAGAAGTGTGGAGTGCTGGCCCCTCCTGGGACAGGTGACGGGAAAGGGAGGCGGGCAGGGGCGGGAGGCAGACCAGCGGACGCAACAGAGTCCGAAGTCGTTGCAGCGAGCCGCCTTGAATCGCAATCGCCATTGCCCTGTGTCTGGGACGCCGCCCCCCCCCACCCTCGTGCCACTGTGCTGTGAGAGAAGGCTTGAGTTTGAAATCAGTCGCGCTCCCAATACGTGCATCACTTTTGTGACGGTGTTACAACTTTGAGCAACCATATCTCGATAAGTTTCATGTCGAGATGTCGACGCTCATGAAAAAGTAGGGGCGCAATCGATGAGGCGCCGGGCGCCCAGTTGATTGCGCCTACTTTCATGAGCGTCGACATGGTAGTTATCGAGGTATGGTTGATCAAAGTTGTAACACCGTCACAAAAGTGATGCACGTATTGGGACCGCGACTGAAATTCAACAAACAAATTCAAGGAATAACATGGACAGAAGTCGATTCTCTGCATCGTGAGTCGCGACTGCCTGACGTAGAGTACACGTAGAAGTCCTAGAGCTATAGTACCATTAGAGAGCCGAGTATGAGGGAGATTCCACAGAGGACTCAGAGAGGTCGGAGGTAACCCTTGCCTCGCGGGGATTCTCGCGAGCGGCGAGGGGCGGGGCGAACCCAAAGCTCCCGGCTCCGGTCACCGGACACCGGGGCAGGAGCTCTCACACCCTCTCTGTCGCCGCCGACGGGTGCTCGCCGCCGAGGAGGCCTTCCCGGAGGTCGCCCGTCGGCGGCGGGAGCGGCGGGGTGGCTGTTCGCGGGTCTGCCGTCGGGCCGATGGCCGCGCGCGCCGCCGGCGCGGGCTGCGTGCGTTGCGGCGGCGAGTCGACCTCCGCGGGTCCGGAGGGCTGGAAGCCGAGGAAGGCGAGGACGCGCTCGTACACGTTGCAGCCCAGGAAGAGGCCCGTGATCAGGAGGAGGACGGGGCAGAGCGGCGGGTAAAAGTCGTCCGTCCGCCGGCCGAGGAGCGGCAGCTGCGCCTTGTGGGCGTACAGGCAGAAGAAGGCGGACGGCGAGCGGCTGTAGCTCGACCACTCGCCTATTGGTGTTGTTAGCACTGCAGTGTGGTGCTCGACGGCGAGCGGCTGTAGCTCGCCCTCTCACCGTGGCGGTCCACGTCCCGCGTGGCCTGCAGCAGGCAGACGTAGTTGAAGCAGAGGGCGAGCGTGAGGCGGCAGTTGGTGCTCGCGTCGAGGAGGAGGGCGCCAGAGTCGTTGCCCCGCGGCTCGCGCCGGAGAGAGAGCGAGCCGCCTGCCATCCGGCGGAGCGCCCAGCCGACGCAGAAGCGCATCCAGAGCAGAGGCGAGAGCAGCAGCAGCACCGCGTGCAGCGGCGAGGCGCTGCCCTGCGCGGCGACTAGCAGCGCGTGCAGCAGCAGCACAGGCCCGAGCGGGTCGGGCTCGTTGGCAGGGCCGTCGACGGCGGCGAGCCACGGGAAGGCGCCGATGCGGACGAGCCACTGCAGCAGCAGGCACAGCTCGGACCACGCCAGCAGCCCGCCCAGCGCGGCGGAGAGGACGGCGCCCGTTCGCAGCAGCGGCTGCAGCGTGCCGACGAAGGCGCGCGCGTACAGGGCGAGGCAGAGGCCCTTGACGGTGGTGTGGTCGCCGCAGACGTCCAGCTCGCGGCTCGCCACGGGCACGGCCCACTCCCACCACGCAGCGGCCCGGCGGACGCGCTCGTACTCTGCCTCCGCCGCGCGAGCCGCCAGCCGCGCAGCGTGCGCCTGCGGGACGTGTCACAGACATGTCTTCGACGTGTCGTGGACGAGTCCGCCAGCCGCGCGGCGTGCGCCGTGACGCGGAGCTTCTCGAGCGAGTGCAGCGTCAGCTCACCAACCACCTCCTCCTTCTCCGCCGCAGCAACCCCACCAGCCGCCTCCTCCTCCTCCTCCTCGACGGCGTTGGGCGGGCGCTCGGCCACCACCGCAGATGTCGTCACCGCCGCCGCTGCCGCCGCACCGGCCCCCGCCGTTGCCGCCACGGGAGCCAAAGCGGATGCGGCGTTGTGTGCGGCTCCGGCGGCGACGGCGCACCCGCCACCAGCCCCTCTCCCGCCACCAGCCCCTCTGACCCCTCCCTCCCCGCAGAGAGGCGCAGCAGCTGCCGCCCCTGCTGCCCCTGCTGCCCCTGCTGCTGCCCCTGCCGCCCCTGCCGGCGCTGCTGGCGCTGCCGCCTCCGCCGCCCATGCCGCCTTCGCCACCTCTCCTCCTCCGCCTCCGCCGCCTCCTCCGCCCCCTCCTCCGTCTCCACATCCGCCTCCTCCGCCTCCGCCCCCTCCTCCGCCTCCGCCTCCGCCTCCTTCTCCCGCGAAGCCATCCGGCCCAAGGCGGCGGATGGCATCGACACGCCCGTCTCCCGTCGTGTCGAGCAGCACCGAATCCGGCACGCCTGCCAAGAAAGCAAGATGTGAAGAGAGCAGAAGGAGGGTGCGAACAGAGCAGCTCCAAATCCGGCTCGCCGTCGCCGCTCGTGTCGACCTGCGTGCCGTGAGCAACAGTGCCGTGGGCAACAGTGCCGTGAGCAACAGTGCCGTGCGCGACTGTGCCGTGAGCAACAGTGCCGTGCGCGACTGTGCCGTGGGCGAAGCCGGCCTCCGCGCCTCTCCGCGCAAGCAACCGCGCCGGCGAGGCGCCTGATGAGTCGATTTGGAATGGCTCATTCATGGCCGGCCGCTGCAGCTGCTGCGCCGGCGCTGCGCCAAAGTTGAGCCGCGACTGCGCCGCCGGCCGCCTGGCGTCTGGCCTCTTGGCCGCGGCGGCCCAGATCTCCCCCGCGTGCCTGCTCACAGCTAGAGGCGTGAAGAGTCGCTGCTTGCGGCCAGAGGTGTCAAGAGACCTCCCCCCGCGTGCGTGTCGAGCCACGAGCGGTCGCCACACCCCACTGTACCGGCCGGAGCAAGCCCCGAGAGCGCGCCATCGCCCTCCGCATGCCCTCCAGGACGCAGCGGCGAGGTCGACGCGTCCGCCACCGCAACAGCGTCTCCCGGCACGCCCCCCGGAGCAAAGCCGCTGCCCTCCCAGCCGCCGCCCATCGCGGCTCCCGCGAGCGCCGCTGCCGGTCCCATGCGCGGTGGCGGCGCGCCCCCGCCCCCTCCCGCCTCCAGCACCGCCTCCCCGCTTCCAGCGCACCCGGCCGTAGGATGGCTGCCCACACCGCCCACGCCACAGCCACTGCCCGCGCCCGTGCCACCGGTGCCGCCGGTGCCACTTCCAGCGCCGCCACTGTCTCCGCCGCCGCCGCCGCTGTCGCCGCCCGCGCCTCCATCCCCGCCGCCGCCTCTGTCGACCCCTCTGCCGCCCTCTCCGCTGCCGCCGGCTTCGGCCCCGCCTCCGGCTCCGCCTCCGGCTCCGTCTCCGCCGCCGCCTCCGCCGTCGCCTCCCCTTCCGCCGCCGCCTCCGCCCGCCTGCGCGCTCTCGCTCAGCTCCCACTCGACCAGCCTCGCGCCTAGGGTTAGGGTTAGGGTTAGGGTTAGGGTTAGGGCTAGGGTTAGGGTTAGCTCCCACTCGACCAGCCTCGCGCCTGGCAGGAAAGGTGTACAGTAGGCTCCGAGAAGAGGTTCCGAGGAGGCTCCGAGAAGGTTCCGAAACGCCTCTCACCAGCTGCGAGATGCTGCAGCTGGCGGATCTCGGCGGATCTCGGCGGATCTCGGCGGATCTCGGCTAGCCGCGCGCAGTTGAGCAGCCGGTCTCTCAGCCTCGCCTCCTTTGCCACCACGAGGGTCCTCGAGATGCTGCCTGCTCTGCCCCGCACGGACAGCGCGCCGGAGCGGAGAGGGTCCGCCGGCGAGAGAAGGCCTACTCTCGGCCAGCCTCGCCTCATCTCGCGCAACCTCGCGCAATCTCGAGCAGCCTCGGGGCGGCGAGGAGACTTGCCTCGCGGGGAGAGGAAGGAGCGACGGCCGCGCGGCGTCGCCCTTGGCAGCGGCGGCGGGGTAGCGGCGACCTCATCCCACCGGCGCAGCAGCGGGGCCTAATCTCGCCTCATCTCGCTCTCATCTCCCGCTGTCCCCCCTCAGGGAGCATCGCGCCACCCACCGGCGCAGCGGCGCCTCGCCCCGCCCCATCGAGACGGGAGACTCGCCCGTGCGCACGGCAGGAGGCGGCGGCATCGGCCCCTCTCCTGCTATCCACGAATGACAACCGCCGCCGCCTCCGCCTCCGCCGCTGCTGCCACCGCCGCCGCTGCTGCCGTCGCCGACACCTCCGCCGCCGCCGACCCCACCGCCCTCGCCGCCAGCCTGCGACGCGGTCCAAACGTGGCCTGCCTGCGCCTCGTGCGCCCCCAGCTCCGCCGCCCGTGCTTCGTCGGCGCCTCCGCAAGCGCGGTGCCGCGGCAGCGGGGGCGGCAGCTGCGGCGGCGAGCAGAGCTGCGGCGGCGAGGGCAGCTCGGACGACCACAGCCCCGCCCGAGGCGTCGAGGCTGCCGAGGAGCCGAGCGCGAGCGTGGGCGGCGCGGCGGAGAAGGGCGAACCATACTCTTCCCACCGACGCGAGGGGAGCGGCGTCGTCGGAGGCGACCTGAGATCCAATAATCGGGCATGGTTGGTCTCGCTGTGATCTCGCTGTGATCTCGGTGTGACCTCGGAACATCTCGGCGGCAGAGGCGGCCTCTCTGGCGACGCCGACTGGCTCGGCTCTGGCGACGGTTCCGCCGGCACAGACTGCAGCAGACGCTCGAGCTCGTCCGCCTCGTGGGCGGCGGCGGCCACGTCCGACACGCGCGGCGCCTAGAGAGGACACGTCCACGCCCCCTCCGAGACATGTCCTAGACATGTCCGAGACATGTCCGAGACATGTCCGAGACATGTCCGAGACATGTCCGAGACATGCCCGCGAGCCGCGCCTTGTTCTTGCGCGGCTCAGTCCACGCCTGCGGAAGCAAGTTGAGGCCGAGCGCCTCAGCCTCGCGCCCCTCGCGGTTCGTCTGCTCCTCGAGCCTACGAAGCATCTCGCCCCTGACGCCGCGCGCACACTCCCTCTCCCTTCCGGCCCCGCCGGCCCCGTCTGCAGCCTCCTCACGGCGCTCGAGACAGCACGCCGCGACGCGGACCACGCCTGCGATCTCGAGGTGAGCTCACGCCAATCTCGAGGTGATCTCGAAGTGGTCTCGGGCCGATCTCGGAGCACGAGCCTGCGCCGCGCCGCGCCGCTCGCGCTGCCGCCTCGCGCGTAGCTGCTGCAGGTGCAGCACGAAGGCTGGCGGCGTGGAGAGCCGCCAGAGGTGGCGAGGCAGCTGGACGAGGCAGTAGGCGAGGCAGAGCATCAAGAAGAAGGCGCTCCACGCGTTGCACGCCGCGAGCAGCCACCCGACCAGCGCCTCGGAACGGAGCTGGCCGGTCGCGTACAGGCCGGAGGCGAGGCAGCCGCCTAGGGGAACGGTCCCAGGGCTGCTGCAAGTCCTTGCTGCAAGATCCTTGAGCAGCAGCAGGCCAGCGGCGATCCGCGCCGGTGAGGGCGATGGCGAGGTAGTAGCGCGCCTTGCGGCGGAGGGCGCGGCGGACGCCGCGCCGCCAGGTGAAGGCACCCGTCAGCTCGTACTCGCGCAGCAGCTCGACCATGGCGAAGCCGAGCGCGAGCGTGCTCCACAGCAGCAGGCTCCAGGCGACGCTCAGCGCACTGAAGGGCTGCGAGTCGCAGGAGAGGCGCTCGACGCCCTGCACGTGCGGCGGCTGCCGCGCCAGATCGATCGGCAGGATCAGCATGCTCACCGCCGACAACACCCAACTCAGCCACACTGTCGTGCCGACGAGGCGGCTGACGCGGTGATCGGCGGCGAGGTGGACGCGCAGCGCACTCAGGAGCGCGACGATGAGCACGAGGGCCCAGATCGTCGGCGCGAGGTGCGTGGCCATTGTGGAGTCGGTTGGGCGCGAAGAGAAGAATTCTTCCGGCACGGCTGAGGGCCGAAAATCGTGCTTTTTGGGCGAGTGTTGAGTGAGGTTGGGAGCGGGTGGTGTTCTTGGGGTGGTTGATCGACAAAAGGTTGGGTTGTCCCGGACGCGAGAGGTCCGACCTAACCTCAGACGTCACCCGTCACGCCTTCTTCTTTCTCGGGAGCAAGCACCGACCGGGTGAGGTCCGACCGACAACCTACCTCACCTCACGCACCCAGACAACCTCATCACCCAAAGAACACAAGTTCACCCTCCCAACCTCACCCGCTTCGACCTCACCCAAAAAGCATGATTCTCATGTTGGGCCCTCGGGCTGTTTGCGTCGCGGCAGGCACGCCGCCTGCAGCACGCCGCTCCTTCCTTCCTTCCCAGCCGCCAGCGTGTGGCGATCAGCCAGCCAGGAGGTGTGGCCCCCTGCGAGTCGAGTACCAAAGGTTCTGGCCCGAGCCTGAGATGCAACAGCCTGAGCTGGGCTCGCTCAACTTCAGACGTAAAGCATAATTGTCATCATCAGTAAAACCATCAAAACCAATCTATTACGCCACGCTGGCCGCATTTACACCTAGCGCAGGCATGGAGGTGACAGGGTCGTCTGCATGGCAGGCCTTTCTCGCTGCCATCACCTTCAGCGCCCCCAGCCGCTCTGGCGCGCCCGTTTCGACGACGCGCCAGCTGGGCGCCACCACTGACACGCCCCGGGTCAACCGGGCACTGGCAAGGCCAGGTGGTACGTTGGTACTTTGCTCCCGTGGGAGACTCGGTCTTTGACGCAATGTGTTCTTCTCAGACAGGCCCCGCGCCATGCTACGTCCCTGTAGACGACAATGCCGCCGCCGTCGCCGTGGGAGGCGATTGGCCCGCCGCCGGCCTCCTCAGACCGATAGTGGAGTGGTCGATCACCGAATTCGAGAAGCAGACGTGCCTGTGCTTCGTTGAGGTCGACCCTGCCGAGACCGACCCGGAAAGCCCTAAGTACCTCGGCGCCGACCACCAGAACATATCAATCATGGCGAGAAATCCGGTCGACGGGTGGAGGAAAGGACGCTGCGCAGGCGTGGAAGATGCGCCGGGATTGTAACACAGACATAGATCGGACAACATAGGTCTGCGAAGTATCGGCTCTCTCTCACCCGTGTCATGCATGTCTGGCGTCCGCTCTCAGGCTCGTCACCAACAGGGCACGAAAAGAATACGATTCTTGGCAAGCACTTCGTCGACTTCTCGTGGGGGTGTGGCGCCACGCCCGGGCCAACGGGGCGCGGCTTTTTTGAATACTTCAAGGGCGTCGTCGTGCACGAAATTGGCCACTCAGTCGGCTTCAAGCATGAGGTGTGCAGAAGCGTGCGTGTGATAACGCGACACTCGCTCATCCACAGCACGCACGGCCCGACCGTGACGACTTCATCTCAATCAACTGGAGCAACATCGAGGGCGGCTGCACCGAGACCACCGTGGCAGAGTGCGCGAGCAACAAGGCGCTCTTGGACCCCGACTGCGTCGGGGGCAGCTGCACGGTCATGTGCGGTCCAATGTGTGTTTGCCACATCACTTTTGGTGGTGGCAGAGGGGGCGCGAAGTATGTTCACATTATAGCTGCGAGTAGGTGCCACAATTTTGCGAGAATGTCGACTCACGACTGGCTTCACGCCGGCGTCTTCAGAGCCCGCTTGCAGCTCTGTGACTAGCGTATCTTCACCCAACTCGTCCGTGAGCAGGCATGTCTGGCGACTTCCCCTTTGACTGGGGCTCGGTGATGCTGTACAGCTCGAGAGTATTCGCCGCTGGGAGCGCTCCCACCATGGTCAGGAAGTCCGACGGGAAGCCATTCAGCGGTCATCTACTCCGGAGCCTACACCGTATTTGTGAACTACACACCCCACGACAACCAACTGTGAATAGGCCAAGTGCTCAGCACCCTCTCTCCCGGCGATGTGCGCCGCTGCGGGAAGCAGTACCTGCCTGACCGAGCATGGCTGCGCTCTCAACGGCGCGAGTTGCACCGACGTGCCTCCTCCTCCTCCCCCCCCCCTCCCTCTCCCTCACCACCGTCGCCATCTTGCCGCTGCTTGGAGCCAGCGTCGGGCTCCGGCAACGACTGCTTTGCATTGACGCCGTGGCTAGAGACCAACGGCCTGCCAACATCGAACTGCAATCACTACTACGACTCCTTCGGCCGCGGACGCGGTTGCCGCTTGGACGGCGACCATTGCGATGGCTTTGAGGATGAGCCGTTCACCGCTTGTGGCCCGGCCGAGTGCTCATCGCCCCCACTGGTGTCTGCCTCTCCCTCGCCGCCCCCGCCGCCGTCTGCCTCTCCTGCGCAAGCACCCACCCCCGCCCCCTCGCCACCGCCGTCTGCCTCTCCTGCGCCACCACCACCCTCTCCCGCCCCCTCGCCACCGCCGTCTGCCTCTCCCTCGCCGCCGCCCTCTGCCTCTCCTGCGCCACCACCACCCTCTCCCGCCCCCTCGCCACCGCCCTCTGCCTCTCCCTCGCCGCCGCCCTCTGCCTCTCCTGCGCCACCACCACCCTTCCCCGCCCCCTCGCCACCGCCGTCTACCTCTCCCTCTCCACCGCCATCTCTTTTGCCTTCGTCTTCGCCGCCTCCATCCACGCCGCCGCCACCAGACCCCTCGTTCGCACCGCCGCCGCCGACAGAACGACCAACCGCGTGCACGGAATGCACAGATGAGCGGAACCAGTGGATGGTGACCAAGGACCTTGCCTGCGACCGATGGCCCTACGCGTACACCAAGCTCTGTAAGCACAACGCTAATTGGGCGAAGCAGAAGTTCTGCCAGCGGTCGTGCTTCGAGAATGGAGCGGGATACGACGGCGACGTCGTGTGCTGTGCGGCGGCGCCGGCGCCCTCTCCAGCA
Source organism: Emiliania huxleyi CCMP1516 (assembly GCF_000372725.1). Classification (NCBI taxonomy): domain Eukaryota; phylum Haptophyta; order Isochrysidales; family Noelaerhabdaceae; genus Emiliania; species Emiliania huxleyi. The sequence continues at coordinate 740,450 of NW_005200600.1, forward strand.
TGCACCGAGTGCACAGATACGCCCAACGCGTGCATGGTGGACAATGACTTTGCGTGCAACGGGTCCTGGGCGAGTTACGCCTACGAGAACCTCTGCAAGCACAACAGTAACTGGTCGAAGCAGAAGTTCTGTCAGCGGTCGTGCTTCGAGAATGGATCGGGATACGACGGCGACGAGTGATGTGCGACAGAACGACCAACCGCGTGCACGGAATGCACAGATGAGCGGAACCAGTGGATGGTGACCAAGGACCTTGCCTGCGACCGATGGCCCTACGCGTACACCAAGCTCTGTAAGCACATCGCTAATTGGGCGAAGCAGAAGTTCTGCCAGCGGTCGTGCTTCGAGAATGGAGCGGGATACGACGGCGACGTCGTGTGCTGTGCGGCGGCGCCGGCGCCCTCTCCAGCATGAACCGAGTGCACAGATACGCCCAACGCGTACATGGTGGACAATGACTTTGCGTGCAACGGGTCCTGGGCGAGTTACGCCTACGAGAACCTCTGTAAGCACAACGCCAACTGGGCAAAGCAGAAGTTCTGTCAGCGGTCGTGCTTTGCCAATGGAGCGGGCTACGACGGTGATGAGTGCTGTGATGAGCAAACACATATCACCACCATAGCCGCATCTTGCGTCTTCGCCGCCGCCACGATCTCCGCCACTGCCGCCGCCGCCGCCGTCGGGCCAAGACCGCCGGCACCGCTCCCTCTACCACTGTAGCCGCCGTCGCCGCCGGCACCGTCAATGCCGCCGCCATCGCCGCCACCGCCCTCTCCGCCGCCGCCGCGTTTGCCGCCACCGCCGCCGCCGCCGCCGCGACCGCCACCCTCAGCGCCGCCGTCGCCACCGCCGCCGTCGCCAACGCCGGCGTCGCCGTCGCCGAGCCACCGCCGCCGCCGCATCCGTTTTGCTGCCGCGACCGTCGCCACCGCCGCCCACTCCGTCAATATCGCCGCTGCCACCTTCTTCGCCGCCTCCTCCTCACCCTCGCCGATGCCCTTCGCCCGGCCGCCCCCGACGACGCCGACGTGCGCAACGCTCGACAAGAAACGGTGTAAGAAGGAGGCGTGCGCTCGGCCGGCTCGCCGCCAGTGTGCGACGCCGCTGGAGCAGCAAGAAGAGAAAGTGCCTCTGCCTCAATGCTCAAAGAGCAAGAGGTAGAGCAAAATCTCTCGTCGTGATACGAACGCTGAGGATCTACGTGGTGTATGTCTCGCTCGTGAATACAGGAAAACATCGTTTTTGAATCGATTGAGACGAGTCTTAGTCTTTTATGAAGACCGTTTGAGAGTTTTGTGCTCGAGATTCCTGCTCTTATGATGCCGGCGCTGATCCTGATGCGCTCGCCTGGAGAATCACTCGCGTCGGCTCCCCAACGCGGAGCGGAACCACAAAAGCGCCCGCCTTGCGGCCCGAGCACGGATACGCGGCCTCGTCGTACGCGCAACTGTACGCGCTCGTCGGTGCCGGCGCGCGCCCGTCGCGCCGTTCCACCTCGAGGAAGACGCTGGCCTGCTCACATGGCGGGTGTGATGACCTGAATAGCGAGAGAGAGCCTCCACGCTTGCCGAGGAGGGGGGGCGAGGAGGAGAAGGGGGAGGAGGTGGCGGCGGCACGCCTCGCTGCTGCGCGCCCGCTCGTGCACCGCCACGCGCAGCACCGCCCGCCGCCCGCGCGGCTGCAGCTCGACCTCGACGAGCCGTCCACCCTCGACGGTGACGGTAAGGCCGAGGGGCGCCAAGTACGCTCGCCGGCCAAAGGCGTCCCGCGGCGTGACTCGCAGGTTCGCGCCCGCGTCGCAAGCTTTCGCCGCCGAGGCCGAGGCCGCTCCGCCCCCCGCCTCGCCCTCCACCGCCAGGTCGCACAGGAAGCACGACCAGCCAAACGGCGGCATGCAAGCGACGTACGCCGCCGCGGAGCGCCAGTAGCCGTAGACGCCGGGGCCTGAGGGCAACGCTCTCGCAGTCAGGAGGGGGGGGGGGCTGGGGGCGTGCTATGCAGGCGTTGTCTGCCGTAGTCTCCCGAGAACCCGTCCCTCCGCAGCAGCCCCGGGTCTCCGTGCCACGCCATGGAGTAGGCGCCCGAGGGGTGGATGTTGGAGAGGTGGCCTGCTCACAGCCCTCGCCGTCTCTCGCCACCCCCCTTCTCTCTTCACAGGCGTGCGCGCTAAGAGAGGCGGCCCAGGAGGGCGCACGCTCCCAGCCGCAGCAGGTAGTGTCGCTCCGGGAAGGCGCGGAAGGAGTCGAGCACCGCGACCGCGTTCAGAGTCGCACCGTAGTGGTGGAACTCGCGCTCGTTGCCCCACTGCGTCTTGCCATTGATGGTGAAGTCCCAGTACCTGCTCACAGGTACAGGTGTGAGGAGACGCTCTTCGCAGCTTGCCGCTGATGCATCGCAGCACCGGCGCGCGGAGCCGCAATATGCCCAGTGCGGGACGACCGTCGAGTAGGCGAGCACCGCCTGGACCGTCTTGTTCGCGTCGGCCACCTTGCCGTCGTGGAGCAGCCAGCTGTGGATCTCCTCGTGGCCTGTCGAGTCCCAGGGAAACTCGGAGCCGTACGGGAAGAGCATCGACATCCACTTGCGCATCCGCCGCTCCTTAATCGCCTCCAGCTCGTCGGCGAGGGCGGTGAGGCCCTCGCGGCGCAGGTCCGCGAGCACCGCCACGAAGATTGAGCCCACCATCAAGCCCCACTGGCTCGTCCCGCGCCCGCCGAACGTGTGCATCGCGACCGCCGTCCGGCCCGCCTGCTCGAGGTACCAGCGCCACCCCGCGCGCTTGGTGGGCGGCGGCGAGATGTGGCGCGCGACGCGGTAGAGGGACCAGTAGCCGACCGTGACGTGCGGGTAGTTGTACGCGCGCCACGTCTCGAGGGAGTGCTCCTCCGACCAGCAGTGCATCCAATAACAGCAGTCGCGCCCCTTCTTGCACGAGGCCCAGCACTTGTGGCAGTGGTCGTACAGCGCGGGAAGCGCCCTCCGCGCGGGGCCCGACGGGTCCTTGTCCATCGCGTCGTTCCAGTACAGCATCGAGAGCCGGACGCTATGGTCCGCGCCCTGCAGGAAGCTCGACCGCCGGCCGGATGCGCCCGCCCACAGCGTCTCATGCACGTACTCCTCCAGTTTGCCCACCTGAACCATGAAGAGTCAAGCATGAACGGTCAAGAAAGCATCTTGCGCGTGCTCCTCCAGCCCGGCCACCTCGGCATCGCTCGGCAGCCCGAGCTGCTTGACGCTCATCGCGAGAGGCGCCGAGGCGCCAGACTCGTCCGAGTGACCCGCCATGAAGACCCGCGGGTCGTACAACAGCGCGCCGCCCCGCCCGCCGTCCGCGTCCGCGTCGGTGCCCATGTAGCCGGGGCCGCGGTGCCACGGGTCGCTGCCGTTGCCGGGGAGCCACCCGACGGTGGACGCGAAGTCGCCGTGCCGCTGGAGCAGTGCCGCCGCGGGCTCGAGCAGGTTGTAGTGCACGAACTGCAGCAGCTCGCCGCGGCGGTCTGCCGCAGGGCCCCACCTGTACCGAAGCGTGAGACGGCAGCGGCCGACGGCCACCGGGCGCAGCCGGAGGGCGTGCGCCGCCGCTGTTCCGCCAGAGAGGGGCGCCGCCTCGAGGCAGCCGGGTGGGTCGCTGCGCGGCGAGCCGACGACCTCGAGGCCCTTTGGCGTGGAGAGGTGGAGGCGCGCGTCGGTCATGTCGGCGTGCAGCGTCGCCGCCGGCAGCGGAGTGGCGACGGGCACTCCTGCGGCGAGCAGCGCCTCGCCGACGCTCTCGACGTCGCGGGCGAGGATCATCCGCAGGCCGTACGTCGCGCTGCCGCCGGGCGGGAGAGTGGCGGAGGAGGGGGGCGCCCACGGCGCCGCGCCGCGCCACTCGGCCCGTGCGTACGCCTCCGAGTGCACCACCACCTCGTACAGCATCTCGTGCATCCAGTCGTAGTTGGCGCGGTCCTCCTGCTTGAGCGGGCGCCAGCCCTCGAAGCCGCGCCAGCCGGACGCAGAGCGGCCCTCCGCCCCAACGTCCTCTCGGCGGTCTCGGCGCAGCGGCAGCACAAGCAGCACCTGTTCTCACACTCACCCGCGCCCGTGAAGAGAGGACTGCCCACCGGCACTCTTCGGCGGCGGCGGCGAGCCCGTCACCGGCCCCTCCCCCGTCGTGCGCGTCACCTGCACGTACCCCGCCTCGCCGCCCAAGTACACCTCGGTGAAGGAGCAGCGCTGGGCGACCTGCGGCAGCGACCGGCCCGTGAACATCTGGTTGAACGGCACCGACAAGCCGAGGCCGCCTGCTCACAGCCGAAGCTGTGAAGAGATGCCGCTCCCAGCTCGCCCACACCGCCAGGCGGCAAGCGTGGGCCGATCTCGACGCCGCTCGTCGGGTCGCTGTTTGTGATCGTCAGCGAGAGCGTCGCCTCTGCGCCCGCCACCCTCACCTCCCTCCGCAAGGCGAGGCCCCGCCCAAACGGCAGCGGAGGAGTGAGGCAGCGCGACGCGTCCACAGAGGAGGAGAGGCCGTCCCTCGCCAGAATCGCCTGACGGAAGGTCGGCTGTTGTTGTTGTTGTTGTCACTGGTTGAAGAGCAGAGACGCCGCCCGCCGCCGAAGTCGCCTCGGCGGCGGCGGTCGCAAGGGGAGGCTTGCGCGAGACGGTGGAGTGGGTGGAGTACCTGAGTGTTAGGCGGATCAGGCTGTACTTAATCAACTCACAAGAGGCTTGCGCGAGATGCGGAGTTGAGAGCGCCCTCCCGCAGAGCCAGCCTTTCGCACGCGCAGCGTGAGGTCGCCGAGGTGGTGGAAGCCTGTTCGAAAAAAGAGGCGCGGACGGCCCGCAGGGTGAGGTAGCCGAGGCGCGGCTCCTCTCGGCTCCCCTCGGCTCCTCTCGGCTCCCCTCTCGGCTCCTCTCGGCTCCTCTCGGCTCCTCTCGGCTACCTCTCGGCTCCTCTCGGCTACCTCTCGGCTCCTCTCGGCTACCTCTCGGCTACCTCTCGGCTACTCTCGGCTCCTCTCGCCTTGCGCGGTCCGGTCGAGCGGCAGAGGCACTCGGCCCGAGTCGGCCCAGTGCAGCTTCACGGACGCGTCCTTGAGGGGCATCGTGTACGAGAAGGACGGGTGCGAAGCCGGAGAGACGGCATCCACCGTCCCCGTCGAGGCACGCACGCCGACAAGGAAGGCGTCGCCTGTGGGACAAGGCGCGGACGTGTCGTGGACGTGTCCCGGCTCTGACGGATGGGCGGGATGAGGAAGTGCCGGCTCGTCCGCCCAGGCTGAGCAGGCCGAGGCTGGCGTGCTCGGCCTTGGCCTTTGCAACCTCTGCCTGCGGCGCCAGCGCCGGGGTCCACAGCCTGGGTTCCGGCCTGAGCTCCTCGAGCAGCGTCTCGACGTGAGCGAGCCTATCGTCGACGGTCCGCTCCGCCGGCGGAGTGGCGGTCGCGGCCGTGACCGACTTCGCGGAGGAGGAAGAGGAGGAAGAGGAGGAGAGGGTGGTGGCGATCGTAGAGCTGGATTGGAGGAGGAGCGCGGTGGCGGCAGCCAATACGAGTAGCAAGAGGCGGCGCGAGCATACGGCGGCGCCTGGCGCCCGCTTCTTGTCGTCTTGTGGAACGAAGTAGCTGGACGCGGTCTCGGGACGCTGGCCACGGCGGTTTTGCATGCGCCGGCGCCTCCCTGTTTGGCGAAGAGCGCCTCGAGTGATGCTGCGTGTCGCGCCGCCGGCAAAGTTTGGCAACGACGACAGCGTCGGGTGGGTAGGCCGTAGAGGCGACCGCTAAAAAAGAAAACGTCGTATCGAGGACCTCTCGTCGGAAAACGGGTGCGAGTCTACTGGCCAGGCGACAAGAAGTGGTACTCTGGGCAGGTCAAGGCGTTTGACTCAGTGACGTTGGAGCACTTAGTGCGGTACGACGACGGCGAGGAGCGGCAGGAGTGCCTGACAGGGCTCGAGCCGTTGCAGTGGGAGCTGCTGCTCCCCGCGGCGGCGGCCGCGTCGAGTACACGGGCTGCCACAATGTTGCGCAGCGCGCTGCGCGAGGCGGACCCAGAGACGTTGGCGGGGTCTCGCTGCCGCCGAAGGGCTGACGCTCGTGCCAGCGAACAATGAGGTGGGATATCGTGGCGTGTCGCCTAATTCGTCTGGAACGTTTCACGTGCGCAAGCGCATGGACGGCAAGGCTTACGAACTTGGCACCTTCTCGAGCGCTGCCGAAGCCGCTCTTGCTTATGCACGGTTTCTCGGCCCGGCGGAGTCAGCCAAAGAGGCGGCCCAAGGGCCGGCTCGGAGGAACCAATATTCTCGGAAGAGGAGGGCCGGGTCGGAGGACCACGGAGACTTTGGCGTCCCGCGGTGCAACGTGTCCGTCGAGGCCGTCATTTGTGAGAGCGCCTCAGAGGACGAGGACGGCGAAGCCATCCGTGGTGCTGCCACCACCCTCGTCACGGCGACGTCTGCGGACGGCGACATGGCGCCGATGTGCTCGCCGCCTGCGCAGGCACCCGGGGGAGGGGCTCTGAAGCGCAAGCGCAGCTTCCACAGCGAAGAGTTCGAGCTATCTGCCGCCGGGGACACGATCTCCATCCCTGTGCCGCAGGCCATGCGCGGCCGACGGGCCACCGTCGTGGTGACGTATGAATGAGAGAGGCGGCTTAGAGAGGTGAGGACGCTCGTTCCCTATGGCTTTGCATCTAAATAAAGAGCGCTTGAGCGACAGACTACTAAGGTCGTATTCTACGCCGACCTGCGCCAGAACGAGACGGAGGCGAGGTGGAACAGTGCGCTGAGCCTCTTGACCGTAAAATTCTTTTGTATATCGGCCTTGCGAACGCGCTCGGTGGCTGGCAGTGCGTGCCTACCTCCCTCGGCCCTTGCTCGCTCGGCCACCTTCTCATGCGATGACGCAAGCATCCATCCTCGATGCCTTCACCTGGCTCTTCCGCGCTGTCTACACGCTCGCCTCCAGCATCTTCCTCCTCCTCTTCGAGGGCTGCGGCCGGCTGCTCGGCATCTTTGGCGCGCTGGCGGTTGTGGCTCTCGTGCTGTGTGGCTGCAACCACGGCGGCGAGGGCGCGTGGTACACCGGCGCGGTGGTTGGCGACGACGGCCAGCTCACGCCCATCGGACTTCTCCTGTTTGCTGCCGGCGTCCTCTGGGCGCCGCTCGGGTGGAGCACGGCCGACCTCGCCGTCGGCGCTGCGCTCGCCCCGACGCTCTACATCTGGCTGCTGCCGCAGCTGCGGGACGGCTGCAGCGGCTTCCTTGGCGAGGTCGGCGCGGACGTCTCCCTGCTCGGCCTCTGCCGCCTCTCGCGCAGCATGGGTGCGCTGGTCGCGCTCTTCTACCCGGCGCTGCTGCTGCTCAACCTGCGGGGCGGGGCAGGCGCGGGGGTGAGCGGGCCTCGTGGAAGGACCGCCTCGTCACTCCCTCCCGAGCCCATTCGCCTACAGGTGCGTGGCCCGACGGCGGGGGCGGCTTCACCTCACTGAGCGGCGGCGCGCTCGGGCGACTCCGCGCCACGGTCGCGGCGGCCGACGCACTCTTCTGGCTCTGGCTGGTCGCTGGCGCGCTGCTGCGGCGGAGGCCGGACTGGTGCCCCGGGGAGTGGACCCCGATGGAGGTGGACGCCCGCTCGCCCCCTTTGCCGCCTTGGCGTCCCTTCCCACCCACCCTTCCCACCCACCCTTCCCACCCACCCGCTGTCGGCAGGTGGACGCCACCCTCTTCGGCGGCTTCCTGCTCGCCGCGGCGGCGCACACGCGGGAGCAGCACTCGCTGCAGCCCTGCCGCCTGTCGCTGCTCAGCGCGGCCGCCATCGGAGCCGTCGGAGCGGCGGTGCTCGCCGCCCTCGCCGCAGGCGACACACCTCCGTTAGGCCCTCCTTAGGCCCTCCGTATGGGCCCTCCGTAGGGCGACGCCCTTCCGCACACCCTTCGCCAATCGCCACCCTCGGGACTGCATCGCTCACTCGTCACTCATCGCGTGATTCATCGGGCAGGCGGCTTCGGCGCAGCCGCCTCCTCCGTGCCCTGCAGCGACGCCGTCGCCGCGCTGGCGAGCGAGGCGGGCGTGGCGGCGGTGGGCGGCGCCGCGGGCATGGCTGGCGTGGACGCGCGTAGCCCGTGCGGCGAGAACGCTAGCCGGACGGCGCTCCTGCCTCCCGCTCCCCCGGCCCTCGTCGTCGAGCCGCCGCCGCTCGCCCGCAACGGCACGGCTGCCTGCTGGGGGTCTCTGGACGGCTCGAACGTGCTCCCCTTCACGATCGACGACCCTTCCCCTCGCCCGCCCCCCGTGCCGAGCTGCGCCAGCGAGTGGGCGCTCGCTCGCTCGCTCTCGTGGCCGGCTCCGGCCGACGGGGCCGCCGCCGCCGCCTCGCGGCTGCTGTGGTGGCTGCAGGTCACCGGCCTGAGCTTGGTGCTCTGGTCGCCGCTGCTGCACACGCTGGCAACGAGGCCGGGCGGGCTCCTCTCGGGCGGCTGCAGCGCCTGCTTCTCTTCCTCGTGGTGGCGCGACGCCGGGGGAGGGTACGGCCGCTGGGTGTATGGCCCGATGGCCAAGTCCGCCGGGGCGGCGGCGGCGGGCGCCTCGTCCTCTGGCTTGCTCCTCCTTGTGCCTGCGGCGTCGGAGGAGCTGGCGTCCGCGGTGCGGAGAGGGGACGAGAGGGCGGCGCTGTGAAGAGGCGCCGTTCACACCAGGCGGAGTGAGCAGGTGCGCAGGGACGAGGGCGGCGCTTTCCGCTCTTCGCTGTCGACACTCTCCGCCGTGCTGCCCACCGCCTTCCTGCTCTCCCAGCCGTGGCAGCTGTACGTCGGCTTCGCGGCGATGCCGTACTGGATGCAGGCGGGGAGTGATGAGTGATTCGGAATCAGCGACTAGTGATCACCGCTGCCGTGCTGGATGCAGGCGTCGCTGTCCGGGTACATCGACAGCCCGGAGGCGACAGCGCTGTACGGCGCCGCATTCTTCGGCCATTTCCTCAACATCGCGCGGCTTCGGCAACGGTGTGAAGAGGGCGCTGCTCACGGCACACGGCGTGAACAGGCTCCTTCCTCAACATGTGGGGGTTCGGCAATGCTGCTCTCGCGCGGCCCGCAGGCGTGCGGGCGGGGGCACCTCGGGCGCATCTCAAAAATCTCGGCCAATCTCCGCCAATCTCCACCGATCTCGGCAGGCACGTGGGTCGGGCCGGTGGAGCGAGCGATGACGGGCACCGCACTCGGCTACTACCAGTGGATGTTCCTGCTGATGTGCGTCGTCGACTCCGCCTGGCGAGATCTAGCCGAGACGGCCCGAGACGGCCCGAGATGGCCCGAGATGAGGCGAGCTCATGTGCATCGTCGACGCCGCCTGGCTCTCGCAGCCGCACGGTGCCCTCGGCTTCAGCTCGGCCCCCCTCGGCCCAGCTCGGCCCCGCCTGGAGAGGGCCTCTCTGCTGCCTCTCCAGGCTCTCGCTGCCGCACACCGTCCTCGGCTCGACCTTCCCCCTCTGCGCGCTCCTCTACATCGCGGAGCTCCTCTGCTTCAACCGCGACTGGCTCCCCTGCAAGGAGGTGTGGGCGGTCGTTGGTGTCGGCGCTGGCGGCGCGTGGATGCCTCTCGGCGCGCCGTATGGTGACCAGTCGCTCATCCATCAACCAGCTCCTCGTAGGCGCTTGGATGACGCTGGATGCGCTGCTGCACCCGGGCAGAACCGACCCTGTGGGCCACGACGATGGATGGATGGCTAATCACCAAACTCGGGCGAGACTGGACTCGCGTAGGCAAGCCAATCCCGTGGCCGTACTCCTTCACGCCCTTCAACCGCTTCTGGCTTGGCGAGGCCACCTCCCTCGTCGCCATCTGCTGGTTCACGCACATGCAGCACGTGCGCATAGTCGCCCTCGGAGAGCCCCAGCAGCAGCGGCAGCAGCAGCAGCAGAGGTCTGCGCGCTCCGCCCCCGAAGCCGCCAAATCGCGCGCCGCGCAGATGCGGACCCAGGGCGCGCCCGCGAGCGACCGGCACCGCGCCGCTGCATTCGCGCAACGGTCGCGGGGAGGGAGGGAGAGGCGGCCTCTGGCCTATGAGAGGCTGGCTTACGAAAAGGCGGGCGCAAGAGGAGTGCGGGTAAGCATGCCGATGGTGTGAGGACGCGGCAATAATAGGACGAAGTAGCCAATTTTAACCAATTATGGTAGGACCTCTTCGGGCAATTAGTTTTTAACATGCACGCGATGCAGCATCCGCAGCGGCAGGTGCGCATGTGTAACGAAATGACGAAATTCCAAAAGTAAGAACGGCGTCCTGGGACCGCTCTCCGCTGCGCCGCCGTGTGCGCTCTCGCGCCCAAACCCCACCAATATAGAATTAACAGTGAAAACTGGCCCGAACCGGCACCGGACCGGTGTGCGGTGAGCACTTGCTCCTAAGTCCTATGTAAGAGGGCGTCGGGGCTGCGGGGGCACATACCGCGTCTCCAATGTACATGCATGTTGTAAGCCGTATGTCGGACCCTCGCTGTGTCTCTCGCATGCCTCGCGACTCATGCATTGCCTCGACCCGTGCCCGTATGAATCAGTGCTCCCAATCAATGAATGGCTACCGCCTCGTCCGTCCCGCCCGCCTCGAGCAACTCGCTCGCCACGTCGACAGAAGCGTCGACCGGAATCACCTATCATCATTCATCCACCATTCGACTGATGCCGTCTAGTTAATCATGCCATCGGCCAGCTGCACCTCGGGCGAGGAACGGCCCGAGCCGCCCTCCGCACTCTCCGCCGCAGCCAGCCCCCCCGCGCCAAACCCGCACCTCCCCTCGATCTCGCCCTCGGCCCCAACGCCATTGCCGGCAGCTGTCCCGGTGCCGATGAAGGCGGTGACGGTGGCGGTGACGGTGGCGGTGGCGGCGGTGGTGGCGGCGGCGGTGACGGTGGCGACGGTGGCAGCGACCGCGGGCGGCGTTGGCCTCGGTGTCGGTGTCGGCGGGGCTGAGAGCGGGCTTGACACTCGCGCGGCTCCGTGCGCCTGAGAGGAAGGGCTCGCCAGCTCGTCAGCCGAACGCACTCTCGGCTCGAGACACGCGGCCGTACGCCCGCCTGCGCCGCCCACGCGCAGTGCCGGCGGTGCGAACCGAGCCCGCCCGTGCTGTCAAAGGCGCGGCCGCACCTGTTCACAGCCGTGCCCGTGAAAAGACGCTGCTTGCACCCGGCCTTGTGCCCTGTAGCCGCACACCCGCAGAGCCACTTGCCGTCCGCGTCTCGGCGCAGCGCCTCGCGGTGGCCGGCGCGGAAGCGAGATGCGCAGACAGCGCAGAGCGTGCGCGGCCCGTCCGGCCCCGGCCCCTTGCCTTGCGCCGCCGCGGCGTCGCACTCGCACCAGCCGCACCGCCACCTGCCGCCGTCGCAGTGTCGCTTGTGCACGCCGAGCGCGCCTGAGAAAGGGTGCATGGCCCTAGAGCACAGTCGTCAGATTGGGACGAGATTGTGCTCGCCGAGCGCGCCGATCGTCTCGAAGGTGCGGCCGCAATCGCAGAGGTACTTGCCCGCCGCGTCCACCTAACGAGCCGACTCACGCGCGCAGTGAATCGACCGGCAGTGACAGCGCAGCGACAGTCGCCGCCCCCGCGCCTGCGGCGGGCCCGTGGCGCCGGAGCGGAAACGGGCCGAGCAGGCGGAGCAGAGAGTGCCTGTTCACGGCGCGAGCTGTGAACAGCGCCTCTCCACCGCGCAATCTCCGAGCAGGCCGAGCAGACGCGTGCCTGGCCCTTCCGGCCCGGGTCCCTTCCCAGACTTTGCCTCGTACTTTGACTCGCACCAGCCGCATCGCCACGCGCCGCCGTCGCAGCGGCGCATGTGGATGCCGCGAGCCGCAAACGTCTCGAACGTTCGCTCGCACCGCTCGCACACGAAGAGACCCGCCTCGGTCTTGGCGGGGGGGCCGGAGTGGCCCGCGCGGAACCGCGCAGAGCAGACAGAGCACAGGGTCTGCTTGCCTGTTCACAGCTCGAGGCGTGAAGAGACGCCGTTCACAGAGCAAGCAGAGCACAGGGTCTGATTAGCCGTCTGGCCCCGGCCCCTTGCCAGAAGTCTCGCCTACTCTCGGCGAAGCTCGGCTCATCTCCGGCGCAGCTCTTGCCCCGCCCCTTGCAAAGACACGAACCCGCGGAGCAGCGGCACCACGCGCAAGCCCACACTCCTCCGTCGCACCGGCTGCGGTGCGTGCCGAGCCCGGGGATGGTCTCGAAGCCGCGGCCGCACAGCTCGCACAAGTACTGGCCTGCTCTCAGCGGGAGGCTGTGAAGAGGCGCGGCCCGCACGCCCGTCCTCGCAGCCCGCAGAGGCGGTGCTGGCCAGACGCGTCCCTCGCTGGCGGGCCGGTGTGCCCCGCGACCCACCGGCGGTTGCAAGGCGCGCACAGCGAGCTCGGCCCGTCCGGGCCGGGGCCCTTGCCTTGCGTCTCCTCCGCCTTGCACTCGCACCAGCGGCAGCGCCAGGCGCCTAGCGAACGCACAGCGAGCTCAGGGAGGGGAGAAGGTCTTCGTGCGGGTCACTCAGACCATCGCGAGAGGTCAAAGGGCTGTGCGAATGCGTGTGTGCGGCTGCGGAGCTGGTCGGAGCACAGGGCATGAGTCCGCATCCAGCGCCACGCGCCTCCGTCGCAGAAGCGGCGGTGGCCGCCGAGCGCCGCCATCGACGAGAAGGCGCGCGAGCACGCGCCGCACACGAACTCGCCCGCCTCGTTGAGCTGCGGCGCGTTGTTGTGGCCCGAGCGGTAGCGCTGGCCGCAGGCGGAGCAGAGCGTCTTCGGTCCGGCGGGGCCATTGGCCTTGTGGTGCGTCTCGTGCGCGCTGCAGTGGCACCACTCGCAGGACCACGCGTCTGCAGAAGAGCAGAACCTGCCCACACAACTCGAGCAGTGAAGAGTCGCTGTTCACACTCACTGCATCCGCAGGGGAGCGGAACCGGAGGTGGCCGTACAGGCCGGTCGGGTCGGGGTATACGGAGCCGCACGCGCCACACGCCCACCTCCCCGCTTCGTCCTGCTTGAGCTGCTCAAGAGCTGACGCCGCCACGACTGCGTGACGGCCCTTTCCGCGTGGCCGCTTGCGCGTCTGCGAGGGAGGCAGTGGCCACGGGCCGGGAGCCTCCTCGCTGGTGGCGACGTACGCTCGGCGAGCCGTCACGTCAATCACTGGTGGCGGAGGCTCGGGAGGTGAAGGAGGCTCGTCAACGTCAATGTCCTCGGGCCGGAAAGCGTCCACCGTGCCGTCGCCGCCGCCGCCGCAAATTGCGTCGTCCATGTCGAGTGCCTCCGACTCAAACTCCATGCTCGTGGCTCTTGGAAATCTGCTGGCGACCCAGCTAGGGGGCGACCAAGATAGGACGATGAGCTGCCAGGCCCAGCAGGGGGTCGAGAAGAAAACGAGCTGTCGCATGGCAGGCCAATGCCCGACGAAGGCTACACTGCGTCAGGTCGTGTATTGAGCGAACCGAGCCCCTCCGCCTAATTAATGCTTGGTGTGTGGAGGGAAGTCATGTTAGAGCTACCTACCGTAGGCTACCTACCGTCGCCGGCGGTTGTTGCCAAGGAGCGAGGTGGATGAGGGGGGCACATTGAATGGAGAGACAAGCAACAAGACAATGAAAGCGTGGTTACATGGCACAGACCAACACAGTAAGTAAAGGGGAAGCGACAGGGTGAAAAGTGTCCTGAACAATACCAAGAGCAAGTCCGCGCGGCATGAATGCGGCTTCGAACAACGATGGGGTGCAGTGGGCATGTTATTCCCACTTGCGCACCGGCTGCAGCTCTAGTGCCTCTGTAGGCCAGGGCTGCTGCACTAGGTACGAATCAACGGTGCTGGGAGGGGGGTATGGGGTCGGGGTCTGTACCTGCCGCCGTCGCTTCGCCTGCGGCCGCTCCTGCGGTACGCACTTTTTGTTCAATCGCACGCAACGACGGCAGGGATCGCCCTCGCACGCCGATTTAGCTTTGTGGCACTCGAGGCACGCCCATCGCTTGGCCTTCTTGCTGCTAGTGTCCTCGGGCACGGCCACAGGCTCGAGCGCCCCCATCCCGTCGTTGTAGCCAAACTGATACGAGGAGAGTAGCACGGGGTATGAGAAAGGGCAGCAGGGGGGGGGGGGGGGGGAGGGTTGCTGCACGCCTGCTGCATCGGCATCGGCATCGCCTGAAACATGGTGTGCATCCCAGGCTGCTGCATCCCAGGCTGCTGCATCCCAGCCTGCTGCATCCCACCCTGCGGCATCCCACCTTGCGGCATCCCAGGCTGCTGCCGCATCGAGACCGGCTGCGGGTCGCAATGCCCGCTGATCATCTGAGGCGCTCCGTATGGCTTCGGCGGAGGATAGGATGCGGTCGCTGGAGGGATGGGCTGGCCGTACGGGCCGGTTGGTGGACCTGTCATCGGCCCTCCTACCCATCCTGCAGACGGGTGGACGTATGGGCTCCCGCCAGGCACGTACCCGCCTAAAGGGGAAGACCACATGCGTCAGCGGCGGCGAGGGGGCAGGAAACGCGCGATCAGACCACCTGGATCGTGGTAAGAATGCTCCTGGTACGGAGCGCCGCCGCAAGCGACCGGGTAGGCGCCAGGCGGCGCCGACTGCTGCGGGTCGTTCCGAAACGGCTGCTGCGGGGCCGAGTGTGCCGGGAACGGCACGGCCTACTCGCGGTAAGTGGCGTGAATAGACGACGTGGACGGGCTTGATAAGGGAAGTAGCGGTTCGGCCTGGCCACAGGGAAGTCCCATTCCATCGTTGACACCGCAGCTGCCCGCAGCACCCGGACCTCCGCCCCGGCCAGCAGAAGGGTAGCCACCGCCCATGTCATACGGCGCTCCGTGCTCCTCGCCCCTGCCGCGTCCGTGCTCTATGCCTCCGTTCGGGTGGGGTCCACCACCACCCCACACCTGCGATTGGTCGCCGATGGGGCGCCCTCGCTCGACGCGGCTCTCGCTCGGATAGTAGGCGCCCTTCGTGAGCGCGGCAGCAGTGTTCTTGTCAAGGAGCGGATCGACGCCGAGGTTCTGAGGAGGGGGGGGGGGGGGGGGGTCAAACGTCGGGGATCGGAGACGCAGTGTGCGGTGGCTCGCGCGAGGGGACGTTGCGGTGACTCTGGGTTGGAGGCGCCTGCTGGCTGACAAGGTCGGTGAAGGAAGCGGAGAGGTTCAGAGGCGAGACCTTGTCGTGCTTCTTGACGACCTGGGAGGGGAGGAGGCTCTCTAGGCACGGTCGGTGACCAAGGCATGTTCTGACCTCCCATCCAAATCTCTCTCATGAGGCGTCTGCTCTGCTTCTCTACTTACCTTAGTGACGGCGAGGTAGTTGAGGATGGAAAATTTGCGCAGCGCGTCCACCTACAGCCACCAAATCCATTCGAGATGCACCACGATCTGGTTGAGGATGGAGAACGCTTGGAGTGACGCGTCCACCTCCGAGCAGAGACCCATGAACTGGAGGACGGCCGGCGAGGGCGGTATCGCTGTGCCTGCAGGAGGGCAGTGATTCAGGCCCGAACCTAGGACGGTGGCGATGCCCCGGCACACCTGCGTCTTCAGCGGTCGGCGGCGGTGCGCTCGGCGCAGCGCTCCGGCGGGCTTCGGCGGGGGGCTGAGACTTGAGCGGCGACACGTCGCGTGAGCCGATGCGCGACTTGATCAGCCCAAGGGAGAGGAGCCCCGTGCCATCGACGCCGTTGTCGTCAGAATGGACCTGGGAGGGCGATGCTCGCCGGCTGAAGGCGGCGGGTGTTGGCTATTGCTTTCACTGCCGCTTCTGACGTCGCCTGTCTCCAGACGTCCTCGAGGTCCTGCTGCGCCTCGCGCGACGCCTCGGCGTCCTTCTCGCCTTCGTCCCCGTCGGCCATGGAGGCGGAGGGCGCATCGGATGCGCCGAGAAAGCTGGAAGACGGCGCTCGAGCGATGGCGTCCTCGTTGCCAGAGGGCCCAGTGCTGCGGCCAGCCGCTGCCGAAGGGAGTGTGCCGCTGTCAGCCGAGACAGTATCCTATGCTCGCCCATAGGTACAGGTAATACCTTCTTTTGCGTGACGGTTCCAGGCGGTGCGCGTTCTCAGAGCTCGCCCGACGATAAGGCACGTTGTGCAGCAGCGGCGACAGCGCGCGCAAGCGGCCAGCAAACTCTTCCGCCTAAGATTGGTTGTGTGGGCATGGTCACACACAAGGGAAAGATGCACGACGCGGCGCATCGGTCCCAGCACGGTTGCTCAGATAATGGAGTCGACTCCTGTGTGCGTGTGGTGGCTGGCGAGGGCACCTTGGCGCAGTAGAAGCGGTTGGCCTTCTGGATCTGCAGCATCAGGCTGGAGACGAAGAGGCCGTCCAAATGCACGCTCGCGTCGGACGCAACCTCTGGCTGCTGTATACTGTACTCTGGCACCATCTGCTTCAGGATGTGCTTGAGCGCCTTGTAGTCAACGTAGTGTTGGAGCCAAGGCTCATGCGTCTGCCAGAGCGGTGGGGAGAGCGGCAGTTTGCGTCAGAGCACGCCGTCGTGCGTGCGATGGTGCGAGCGTGGCCGCCCTCCTCTCCACTATTTCACACGAACCCGTGAGTAGTGCAACCCAGCAATTGGCGCAGCCACGCGGTGGCCGGCGGCCGCGGCGTGAGCTGTCTTCTGACTGGAGCGGTTGCGTGGGGAGGGGTTCGCCTCTTGGTCGAGCTGCTTTCCAAACTTCGTCATGCCTCGGCCTACCTCTTTAGCCTTTGGCTGTGCGACATCCAGCCGCATTCTCCGGCCGAAGGGTTGCGCGGGCGGAGCAACTTTCGCGTAAGAGAAGTGAGTCACGCCAAGGCGATGTACCTGGCCAAATTTGGATCTCGAGCCCAAATTTGAGGTTTTCTCCCACAGGTTGCTCCCAAGGTCGCTCATCAGAAAGCACTGGAAGTGGGGTGTGTTCGCGGAGGTCGGTGTGTGTGCGTGTCGTGTTAATGACTGTCCGGTATATACACGCCAGCCAAAGTTAGATGGAAGTTGTTGCATGCACATACATGCAGTTGTGAGAGTTGTCTTCTCTCTTGCAGTGTCACCGCCCAGTCAGGTCAGTGTGTTTCCCACCCAGCCTGTCAGAGCGTGTCGCTACGCCTGCCTGTAGAGTAAGACAACCAACTGCTCTGCCTCGTCCTAGCAGCTCCAGCGCGTCTACAAACACACGTCAGCACCCTAGATACCTGCGTGGGAAATTGTTGTTTGTTTGTTTGTTCATTCATCGATCGAGGGCGTCTCTCTCCTCCTCCCTGCTACATAAACCGGACACGTATCCACAGCGGCCATCTTTAGGCCATTTTCCGGCTACCGCCCCCTCATTACCGCCGGTTTTCGAGGTTTTACGGGACCCAAAAGCAACGCCGAATTGGCGTGCTTGGGGGCGGTCGGTCGGCCAGGCGCGCCGCGTCTAGTGCCCACGCAAACCTGTCCCTCCCCCACCGCCCACCGCTCGCTGCTGAGGTTGTGGTGGGACTCTGACAGATGAATGGGCCCATAGCGGGACATCAATCCTACGCGACGGACTCGGCGGGCGAGAGGAGTGCCCCAGCTCTTGAGACCCCTCCGAGCGGAAAGTACAATCCGGACCCAGGCTTCTCGAAGGATCCTCTGCCAGCTGCGGACGAGGACGACCTATCGCTGACGTCGTACGCCAACGGCTGCTGTGCGCCAACCCGCTGCGGGCCGCCGATCCAACATGCGTGGTGCCCCTCCCTCACTCTCCGCGTCTCGCGCCGCTTGCTCAGGTATTTGCTGGGTCTCTGACCACCATGCGCCGATCGAGTGCCGGCTTGCGTGCTCGATCATGTAGCCATTCTTGCGTCCCCTCCCCCTAATACATTGCCGGGAGGGCGACCTCTCCCGCACCAACGCGCCGCACAGCCCCCGCAGTGCGGAGTGCCGGCTGCCGCACCTTCGTGCAGGCTGCAGCCTGTGCACAGGCTGCTCACATTGGCCAGCTATTGTCTGCCCGAGGGCTGCGAGATGTCGAGAGATACTGCGCTCGGCTGCGCGTACTTGCCTGCTTCATTGGCCTGCTTCTTTATTTTCCACCGGGAGGCCTGCGCGCGCCGCCGCCGGCGCGCCGGGGGGGGCGCGCGGGCGGCGCACACGCACACCGGCAGGGAGGGCAGAACACAAAACAGAGTAGTGGGACCGCGCCGCGCACAGATATAAAAGCGGTGAGCGCGGGGCCGGCGACGTGCCAAATAAGCACGAAACCGCATCCACCGCCCAGCTTTAGCAACTGCCCTGGCGGATCTCGCGCACACGTACACACCCAACCGTCCGCCTCCTGCACAGACCCGACGCGCCTCGCTGCCCCCGCTCTGTGACAAACTCTGGCACCCAAACCCCGCCCGCCCAACCCGCCGCCCGGCCTCGCGCGCCACTGCGTGTCGCCACTGCGCGTCGCCGGTCACGCGCCCCCGTGCCGGCAGAGCACCTATTCACAGCCTTCTTCTCACGAGTGGGACGGCTTCTTGTTCTGCCATCGCGGCGCCGGCGGCGCTCCTCTATGAACTGCGACTTCTCCATGCAGCCGCGGCACTCCGCCTTGACGTCGACGCCCATCTCGCTCAGCTGCTTCCGGATCTGCTTCATCGTCCACGACTCGTAGTCCCCGGGGTGGCACTCCTCCGCCTCTTCGTCCTCGAGTCCGCCGATGCTGTTCTCCGAGATCCACCGCTCCGCGTCAAGCGCCGCCTGCGGGCCCGAGCCGGCGGCGATCTCAGCTCCGGCTCACCTCGGCTCACCTCGGGCTCCCCTCGGCTCATCTCGGGCTCATCTCGGGCTCACCTCGGGCTCCCCTCGGCTCATCTCGGGCTCATCTCGGGCTCATCTCGGGCTCATCTCGGGCGCATCTCGGGCTCATCTCGGGCTCATCTCGGCGCATCTCGACCTGCGAGCCCGAGCCGGCGGACGTGATTGCCTGCCGGTACGTCCAGTCGGCGACGTCGCCCGCCGCAAAGACTCCGTCCACCGAGCAGGCGGTCGAGCCTGCCCGCGTGACCAGGTAGCCCGCGTCGTTCATCTCGAGCTGCCCGGCGACGAACCCCGTGTTGGGGATGTGGCCGATGGCGACGAAGGCGGCGTCAGCGGTGATGTTGGTCACGTTGGACGCGTCGCTCACGTCCTGGGCCACCACCTGAATCGGCAATCATCTTAACAGTCAACCAATCACGTTGGACGCGTCGCTCGCCTCCCGAGCCGCTACCGTGGTCAGCACGCCGCCCGCCGCGGGGTCGCCGCCGACGAACTCCTGGACGACGGTGTTGTACATGATTGTGATCTTCGGGTGGTTGAGGACCGCCGCCTGCGCCGCCTTTGACGCGCGGAACTCGCCCCTCCGGTGCAGCAGCGTCACCTAGCCGCAACCACAGCCATACTCACCACGACATGGATGGCCCACTCGCCCCGCTGGTGCAGCAGCGGCACGTGGGACGAGGTGCGCGCGAGCACCAGCGCCTCCTCCATCGCCGTGTCGCCGCCGCCCACCACGACCACCGGCTTGCCCGTGAAGAGGAAGCCTGCTCGCAGCTGCACCGTGTGAGGGCGCGCCGTTGTCACCCCCACCCCCCTAGCGGTGGTGGAGTGGAGACCGTCGCAGGTGGCGCACGACGAGATGCCCCCGCCCTTGAAGTCCTCCTCGCCCGCCACGCCCAGCCAGCGCGAGTCCGCCCCGGTCGCGAGCACGAGCGAGTGCGCCTACCGGGACGCGTCTCGGACGTGGCGTGGACGTGTCTTGCACACGCCCCCGCCGCGAGCACGGCCGAGGGCGCCGTGAGGGCGGAGCCGTTCGTGTTGATCACAAACGGCCGCACAGACAGGTCGACCGAGGTGACCCAGTCGTCAGCAAAGGTCGTCGAGAACTTGAGCGCCTGCCGCTTCATCAGCCGGATGATCTCGCCGCCAGACTCGCCGTCGAGGCCCGGGTAGTTCTCCACGTTGACTCCCTTGGACATGAGCTGCCCGCCTGGAGAAGAGGAGCGCCGCGTCAAGAACAAGCGGCCGGAGAGCGCCCTCGGACAGGAGCTGCCCGCCGAGCGCCGGAGCGATGACCAGCGGTTTGAGCCCGGCGCGAGCCGCGTAAATGGCGGCGGTGACTCCGGCAGGCCCCCCTCCGAGGACCGCAACCTACCGCCAACCACTCCACCAGTGGCGGTTGATGCCTCTGCGGGCCGCCCCTCCGAGGACCGCTGTGCCTTGACTGGCGCGGCAGCCGACACGCCCTGCCCCGCCTCGCCTCCCTCGCCGGTCTGCTTGCCGTCCGGGCTGCCCAGGATCTTCTCGAGCCGCCGCTCGTTCTTGCGGTCGAGCATCGCCACCTGGGGAGGACAGCGTGGACACGACTCACCCCTCGTCGACAGCCCCTCGCCGCTCGCTCTCTCGCCGTCTACGCTAACCTCCTTCTCCTCCATCTGCGACTTGCGGCGGTACACCTCCGCCTCGAGCTCCTCCAGGTCCATCTTGCGAATGTCCACCGCCTGACACAGAGACGCACCCCGCTCAGAAAGAAGAGGAAGCGCGCCGCAGGCCCACGCGGTCCGGGCCGCCTTCTTCTCGCCGCCGGCGCCGCCCTCCGCCGCGTGCGGCTTTGGCGGCGTCTTCTTTGTGTGCTCGGGCGCGACGCCGTACCTGAAGAAGAGAGGCGCGGGGAGGCTTGAGCCGACGCTCCTCCTTGCCCGTGCGCCTCGCACCGCCACTCACTTCTTCTTGAGGATGGCGACCAGCTTGTAGGCGGGGTACTTTTCGTAGATCTCGTCCACCTTGTCGAGCTTTGACGGGTCGTGCTTCTGGTAAAAGGCCTGCAGGCAGGGCCCCGAGCAGGCTCGCGGAGCTGCCACCCCCCTCGTGCCAGCCAGGAGGAGAGAGGGGAGGCAGGGGCGAGGGAAGGCAGCGGGTAGGGAAGGCAGCCGGTAGGGAAGGCAGCGGGGAGGGAAGCACGCCTCGAGTGCGCCGAGGGAGACTGTGACGTCCATCGCCTCCGCCTACAAGAGCACGCTTCCGAGAAGGGTCAAGGAAGGCTCCTCGAAGAGAGGCGGGCTGCACTGGCCGTCACGCGGGCGCCTTCGCCGACAGCGCCTGGCTCATCTGCTTCAGCCCTCGCTCGTCTCCTCCCGAGAACTGGTTCTCGAGCTTGCCTGTGCGGGGTCTGGAGAAGCTCAGAGAAGGTTCCGAGAAGAGGTTCTGAGGCGGGCTCTCGAGACCGTGGAGGTAGAAGTGGAAGGTGGGCATCGACCGGATCTGCGCCGCGGCGGCGGGCGGGGTGGGCGGGGGCGGGTGGGGGAGGGGAGCCGTTCAGGCTGAGTGAAGAGAACACGGGAGCAGGGGCAGAGTGCGCGGGCGGCGGGGGAGTGGCGCCGGCCAGGGCGATTCGGGCGAAGGCGGCGAGGGCGGCGGCGCAGAGGCGGCGGCGAGAGGCGGCGGCGAGAGGAGGCGGTGGAGAGGCGTCGGCAGGGCGTCGGTGAGGCACAGGCGGGCAGCCGCTGCTGTCGGCCGGGCGCCTGCACTCCGACGTACGAGCGCTGCACGTCCACCTTGATGAGCTTGAGGCGGCCCTCGTACTCGCGCGCAACCTCCTTGAAGATGGGCGCCATCATGATGCACGGCCCGCACGTCTGCCTGCGGCCGCGAGGGGGCGAGGCACACGCTCGGCCGCGTGCGGTCCGTGCTGCCCCGGTGCAAACAGAGGCGGCGCACGAGTAAAAGTCGACGACGACGGCAGGGTTGTCGGAGAGAATCTTCTTGAACTGCGCCTCGGAGGTCACCTCCTCGACGCCGGCAGCGGCCGCCAAGGGCAGCAGCAGAGCAGCGACCACACGCCACGACATCGCCGCCGCCTTGGAACCCCTCTCTGGATGCTGAACACTGGAAGACAGCGAAGCGGGGATTTTTCTTTTGCTACACTGGGTTGCTAAAGACACAAAGAAACCCTACCAAGCGATTTCCGCAAAAATCTAAAAACTGAGGCGCGCCCCGAGAAAAGGCCAGATACGAGTGTGAACGGGAGCCCCAGCTGCAGCTCAAAATTTCTCTTCGCCTGCGGCGCGCGCACTTGAGATTTTGAGAGAGAGAGAGATTTTAGCAATATTGTTTTGTTTTGTCGCACTTGAGAGAGAGAGATTATAGAAAACCAACAAGAAATTCTTCTTCTTCTTCGCACTTGTCACTTTTCAAGTATGCGGTGTTCTGAGTGAGTGGCAGAGTGGATGGAGGCGTGTGTGCGTCTTCCCGTCATCCAGAGAGCCGACTCGGCGGCAGACTCTGGCATCGCCCTCGCGGACCGCAGCTTTAATACCTCTTACTTACCTACCTAAAAATCCTTCGGGCCGGCGCTCTGGCTTGATTGAGTGCCCCGGCCGGAGCTAAGAAACCACGGCGTGGGGTGGATGAGGGCTGTGGAAAGGCCTAGAAACGGCGGCGTGCCGCAATCCTGTTTTCTTAATGCCCGCAACCCACTCTCTGTAGCCTTCGATGTTATGAAACAACGCAAGGCGGACACAAGCACATCGCTCTCTCGATCCCACAGACATCCCGCACACCCGCCGCACACCCGCCGCCCCCGCGCTCGCCCCACCCCGGCCGGGAGAGAGGGGAGTGACAGTTTGGAGCACTTGGAGTGCAGTCGGCAAATCACATCCAGGGCCGGGGAGCTAAGTATAAGCGCACCCAGCGAGCCGGATGATCGGCATCGGGCTACGGGCTAGAGAGCCCTGACCCCTAGCTAGGGGGGGTGCGCATTCGCAGGGAAAGGGCCGTAAAGTAAGCACGGGTCTCCGAGGGTTGGCCCCGCGTACCGGGTTTCCCCTTAACTGAGAGAGAGATTTAAGAAAACTTCTTCTTCTCTTAACTGCAGGACGCCCCCTCTACTCGGAGCTAATGAACACCACACTGCACGCCTCGCACGAGCTAACATGTTTTCTTTCTTTTTCTACTCGGAGCCAGTGTGCAGAGAGAGAGATGATACGAGAATACAACCTGTACTAGACTCGACGATAATACAAGAATACGCAGCTTGGAAGTTGCAGACGCCTATAAAGAAAAAACAGCAAGCTAAATTTCGGCGGCTAAAAAGCAAAGGACGGGCGCTTTTGATCGGCAAAGCAAAGTTGGAGTAACAGTTTAGGATGATTTTTCTTTTCGTTGTTAGCTTAGGCGGCTCCGGTGGTGTGCCTGTGATTGTGCTAGCACGCGCCAGTTCGCACCTGTGTCGAGCCTGTCTGCTGTGAGAGAGATTTGCACTTGGAGCACTTGGAGTGCGCAGACCGCAGTCATCAGCCTCACATCCAGGGCCGGGGAGCTAAGAAGCGCACCCAGCGGGCCGGATGATCGGAACGGGCTACGGGCTAGAGAGCCCTGACCCCTAGGGGGGGGTGCGCGTTCGCAGGGAGAGGGCCGTAAAGATCTGCGCTGGTTTAAATTCTTTTCGTTGAAAAAATCTGTTTCTCGAGGCCTTTGAAAGCACCGCCCACCCTAGTGGGGTTGGGCACTTGCTCAGCGGCACGGACGGTGCACAAAAGAGGTAAACAGGATAGGAAATTTTGTGGGTTCGCGAGGTCTCTGATCTGGGTTCCAACTTTTTCCGGGGTGTGGTATGGTAGGGTCGCGCATGCCAGCTCAAGACCATACCCCCCCCGCCTGCTGGCAGACCTGCTTGGGGGTATGGTAGGGCTAGTCTTGGGCGGGCAGGACCATACCCCCTACCCCTTTGGGCCGCGACACCATACCATCCCCAAAGAAAGGTTGGAACCCTGACGACGGACGGGTCACCTTGGCGGTTGCGAGCCGCCGCCGACTGTTTTGTCGCGCGATGTTTTCTAAGAAGCGGGTCGATCCGCTTGCGATCACCCCGACCGTCTCGGAGGACGGCGGCGGCGGCGCGTTGGACGGCTTCATCGCCATCACTCCGCGTGGCTCGCTCGAGACGGGGCGGGGCAAGAAGCTGCTCACAGCGGGCGGCGGTGGCGGTGCGGTGGTCGTGCCGGACGCGCGGCCGGAGGACGACGCGCAGCTGGATGAGCTGGTCGGCGCGATGCTCGAAGCGCAGGGCGAGAAGGACATGGTTCGCTCCAAGGTGATGGAGCTGCCGCCCGCACACAAGTGGGCGCTCCTCTCCAACTACAAGGTCATCCAGGCGCCGTCGGGCGCGGCGCGCGGCGCGACGACCAGCCGGCGCGGCTCGCTCGCCGCCGACGAGGACAACTCTCAGGACTGGGCCGACACCATCTCGCTCGACCCGTCCCTCGACCAGCTGCAGGAGCTGGCGGTGCTGCTCCGCTCGCGTCCGCTCCGCTGGGTGATCGGGTTCGTTGTCGGGGGCGGTGTGGGATCGCTGGTGGGCGCGCTCTCGTTTCTGCAGCGCAAGACGTTCAAGACGCCCGACGACCTCGACCTGCTCGCCGAGATGCTCCGCTGCCTGCGCGCCCTCATGAACACCGAGGTGGGCATGCGCTCTGTCCTCAACCTGCCGCTGCTCGAGGAGGAGGAGGAGGAGGGGGAGGAGGGCGACACACTCGGCGCACTGCCGAGCAGCGAGGGCGGAGGGAGCGGCAAGCTCGACCCGACCGGAGCGGTCGCGCAGCTCGCCCTCTGCGCCGAGCCCCTCAACGAGTCTGCCACCGCGAGGAAGGTTGCGTCGGCGGCGATGGTCCTCATCTCTGCCGCGGCCCTCTACTCAGACAAGGGGCACGGGCAGGTCCTCGCGGCGCTCGAGCTCGCTCGCCGCGGCCGCCGGAGGCTCAACCGCTTCGGGTGGCTGCTCACACGTCACCGCCGCGCGCGCAGAGGTGTGAACCGCGCCTGTTGAGGCGCGCAGCGAGTGAGCAGGTGGCTCGTCGACCTCGCCGCCGCTGGCACGTTCGAGCAGGAGGCGGAGGAGGAGGCGGGGATCGAGGACGAGGACGACGACTTCATGCGCTCCATCTCGCTGCGCAAGCCCAAGGCGGGCCGCCAGTCCGGCCACCACCCCGCCGAGTCGATGCCGGACCGCGCCGCGAGGATGGGACTGATCTGCGACGTGCTCTTGCCGGCCCGGGAGAGGGAGAGGGAGGGAGGGCTGCTAGTGCAGAGGCAGAGAGCTGTGAACAGGTGCTCGTGCTGGTCAACGCGCTCATCGGCTCGCCGCAGGAGCTCCGTCAGCGAGTCGGGCTGCGCGGCGACCTCCTCCGGCCCCTCCTCCTCTGTCCAACGACCCTCCTCGGACCCTGCTCGGAGCCGTCTCTGCAGGCGAGTTCCTCCGGCTGCAGTTCCTCTCCGTGCTGTCGTACCTGCACCGCCAGAACCACGCCGACATCGCGCGGCAGGCCGAGCGCTCTCGAGCCGGCGCGCCCTGTTGAGCAGCTGGGGTCGATCCCTCGGCTCTGGCGTGGGTAGGTCGAGGTGTTTGAGACGGAGCTGCAGTCGGACAATGGCGAGATCGCGCTCCTCTCCGACGAGGGGAAGAGCGCGCTGCCAGGCAGGGGCGAGCAGCCGAGCGGCATACACGCCGACGCCGCGACACCTTCCTCCCGGCCGGGCGCCGAGGAGGAGCCCTCCCGCCACTCTCCCGCCGTAGGCATCGACGGCGTCGTGCCCTTGTCCTCCGCCAGCGCAGCGCAGGGCAGCCTGCTCCTCCCGCGCTCGTCTGCCCTCGGCGGCGGCGGCGGCGGCGGCGGGGTTGGCGGCGGCGGGGCGGCGGGCAGGGCGAGCCCGTACGGCCAGTTGCATGCGAAGCTCCTTGCCAAGCCCGCCACCGCACCGGCGGCTGCGGTGCTGGAGGCGCTGCTGGCGTCGCTCGCCACGCTACCCGACGGCGAGGTGCGCCGGAGACTTGGGAGAGTCCTAGTTCCGGCAGTGGTGAGGCTGAGAATGGATCAGTCCAGCTGCCCGACGACGAGGTGTGCACGAGAGCCACTCCCTCTGGGGCGGGATCACTCTGGCGGGATCACTCCAACAGCGGAGGGCTGAGAGCGAGCCGGACCCCCCTCCCTGCTGTTGACCACCCTCCTTGCTGTTGACCACCCTCCTTGCTGTTGACAGGTTGGCCTCGCCGCGTGGAAGCACGTCGCGAGCCGCGCGGCGCAGGCCGCCGAGGCCGCCAAGACCTCAAAGGCCCCCGCGGCGCTGCAGACGGTGCCGAGATTCGCCGAGATTCTCTCCGAGATTCTCTCCGAGACTCGCCGAGACCGCCGAGGCGTCGCGAAGTCTCGAGCCATCTTTGCGTGCGACTCCTCAGGCGCTGCTCGAGCTGCGGCCGCTCGAGCGCGTGTCGATGGGCGAGGAGGGCGACGTATCGCCGCCCGAGTCGCCCTCGCTGTCCACCAAGTCTCCGCTCTCCTCGCCCTTGACGCCGGCGCAAAAGATCCTCGCGGGCGGCGACGGCGCGGCGGCGAACGCGCCGACGGCCTTCATCGCCTCGGGGGCGGGCAACGCGGACAAGGAGCGGCAGCGCGGCGGCAAGGGGGGCCGCGACGGCCTGATTGCGAGGATCGACGAGCTCGAGACGGAGGTGCGGACGGCCGCACGCGACGTGCCCACCTCCCTCGCCATGCTCCGGATGGGCGGGTGGTGATTGCTATTTAGGTGGACGAGCTACGCAACAAGCTCAAGGTGGCCGAGATCAAGAATGCGAGGGGCAGCATGGGGCAGGCAGGCGCACTCGCGCCGCCTCCGCTCGCGCCGCCGCCGATCGGAGGCGGCCCGCCTCCGCCGCCGCCCATTCCGGGCGGCGTGCCGCCGCCGCCACCGCCGATCGGTGGCGCCCGCCCGCCTCCGCCTCCTCCCATTCCGGGGGGCGCGCCGCCGCCTCCGCCGCCGATCGGTGGCGCCCGCCCGCCTCCGCCTCCCCCCATTCCGGGGGGCGCGCCACCGCCTCCGCCGCCGATCGGTGGCGCCCGCCCGCCTCCGCCTCCTCCCATTCCGGGGGGCGTGCCTCCGCCTCCGCCGCCGATCGGTGGCGCCCGCCCGCCTCCGCCTCCTCCCATCCCCGGGGGAGCGCCGCCGCCTCCGCCGCCTATGGGAGGAGCACGACCTCCGCCGCCGCCCCTGCCTGGGGGCCTGGCGCCCCCGCCTCCTCCCCCGATGCCAGGCGCGCCGCGGCCCCCTGGCGCGCCGCCGCCCCCTCCGCCTCCCGGGGGCGCCCCTCGCCCGCCCGGCGGCCCGCCGATGGCGCCGATGGCGCCGGCGTACCCAAAGAAGGCGCCGGTCAAGCCGTCGCAGCCGATGCGGCAGCTGCACTGGGGCAAGCTTCCGGACATGAAGGTCAAGGGCACGCTGTGGGAGAAGGAGGTGGACGACTCAAAGGTCGCCATCGACAAGGACGAGCTCGAGTCGCTCTTCGCGACCAAGCAGCCGGCCAAGGCGGGCGGCGCGGACGGCGAGAAGAAGGAGCCCGAAGAGACGAAGGGCGCAGGGATCCTTCTCGGAACCTTCTCGGAACCCTCCCCTGTAGGCGAGAAGAAGGAGGACAAGAAGAAGAAGGGGCCCGAGATGGCGAACTTGCTCGACGCAAAGACGTCGCAAAACACGGGCATCGCGCGCGCGCGTATCAAGCAGCCCCGAGCTCGACCCGCGACGCACCCGAGAGACACACGCGAGATGAGCCGAGGTTGCCCGAGACGCGTAGGCAGACCGATGCGGAGCTCGCTGAGACGCTGCGCACGGGCGGCGATGCGATGGATGCCGACACGCTCAGTTCGCTCCTCAAGCGAGAGACGAGCCGAGATTCGCCGAGATGAGGACGCTGCCCGCCGCGGAGACGACACGAGATTCGTCGAGATTAGGATCCTCCCCACCGAGGAGAACCTCGAGGCCGTCCGCGACTACGACGGGCCCGAGGAGTCGCTCTCGCAGGCCGAGCAGTTCTTCACACCTCTCATGAAGTCTCATGAACTTCACACCTCTCTTCACACCTCTCGCAGGCCGAGAAGTTCATGCGCGCCGTGGGGAAGGAGCCGCGGTGCCAGCTGCCCGCCGAGTGCCGTGGACGGCGCTTCCTCACCCTCTGCGCGTGTAGCAGGTTCCGCGGTACCAGCTGCGGGTCAAGTGCATGCTCATCCGCGCCACCTTCGACGAGAAGGTCGCCGAGATCTCCGAGTCGGTCTCGCTCGTCGCGCAGGCCCGCCTCGCACCTGGGCGCACCTCGACGCACCTCGGCACACTTCGGCGCACCTCGGCAGAGCCTCGGCACATCCTCGGCACACCGGAGGGAAGCAGACGCCGCGGAACACCTCGGCAGAATCTCGGCAGATCTGGCGAAGCCTCGGCACACATCTTTGCACGAGCGCCTCGCCGGTCGCCCACCGCAAGGCGGGGTGTGGTTCGCCGATGACACGTCCGCGACGCGTCCACCCCACCCCGCAGGCCGTCAAGGAGGTTCGCACTTCGCCGGCGCTCAAGAAGGTGCTGCAGATGACGCTCGCGCTGGGCAACTACCTCAACGGCGGCACAAACAAGGGCGCCGCGTGGGGCTTCAAGCTCGACACGCTCTCGAAGCTGTCCGGCACAAAGACGGTCGACAACAAGTCGACCCTCCTCCACTACATCGCCGGCCCGCTCGCCTCAGCGGGCTGGCGCATTTCTTTTTATGCGTCCACATGTCTCTGTCCTCTTCAGGCCTGCTCGCAAAGGAGGCGGAGAAGGGCAACTCCTCCGGCGGCGACGGCGAGGAGAAGACGACCGACGCGGTGCTCCTCCTCAAGCAGATGCCCTCGCTCGAGCAGGCTCTGCGCGTGGTGTGGGTCGACGCGGGCGCGGACGTGTCGGCGCTGCGCGGCTCGCTCAAGCAGGTGGAGAACGCGGTGAGCAGCGACAAGGAGGAGTCCTTCAAGGCTGCGCTCGGGGACTTCCACTCGCGCGCGACCGCCGAGGAGAAGAAGCTCACCGAGGAGCGAGCTAGCCGAGATTCGCCGAGATTCGCCGAGATTCGCGGAGATTCGTGCTCCGCTCACTTCACGGCGCCGTCTGCGAGCAGGAGCACGCCGCCGCGGACAAGGGGTGCCTGGACCTCTGCGCGTGGCTGGCGGAGGAGGTCAAGGGCGGCAAGCTCGAGCCCGAGAAGGTCTTCGCGGCGCTGCACACCTTTGCGCTCGCGCTCGAGAAGGCGCACGCCTTCAACGTCGAGGCGGTCGAGAAGGAGGCCAAGAAGAAGCGGATGGAGGCGGCCGCCAAGGCGCGCGAGGAGGAGATGGCAGCGCGCAAGCTCTCCAAGGCGTCTTCGGGCGGTAGCGCGGCCGGCAAGGGCGGCGGGCCGGCGGGTCCCGCAGGCTTGGGCGGCAAGGGCGGGGCACGGCCGGGCGGGCCGCGGCCGCCGGGGAACGGGCCTCCCAGGCCGGGCTTTGGGATGGCGGGCGTCAACGACGAGCTCACGCGCAAGCTGGCCGCGCGCGGCAACGGGCGCGGCAACCTCGTCGACGGCGTCAAGGACGGCCTCGCCGACGGCTCCATCCTCGTGCAGAAGCGGAACGAGTCCTTCGGCCGCCGCGCCTCGATGAAGCGCTCCGCCGGCCAGGGCGGATCGCACGGCTCGGCCGGCGAAGGCCCCTCCAAGCCGCCGCCGCCGCCCGGCCCGCCGCCGCCCGAGCCGCCCTTGAAGCCGCCGCCGCCGCCCGGCCCGCCGCCGCCGAGCCCCCCGGCGGCGGCCGCCGAGCTCTCGAGCAGGACGGATCGCGACCACTCCCCGAACACCGGGGCCTCGCCCAAGGCGTCGCCGGTGGCGGCGCGGAGCAAGAGGAAAGGGCTGCTCGGAGGGATCCGCAACCGGTCCAAGACAGGATAGCTGTAATGACTCGCAGGGTCCAGGTAGTAGAGAGCAGGTGTCGGTCATGTTGAGTCGCTTGCTGCGGGGGTGAAACTGAAAGAGTAGTGTCGCGTCGGTCGTTGTGAAAGTAAACGCGCGACACAGTATACGGGGTGTGGAGGGTGAGTTGAACAAGGGGTTGTGCGCCGGGCCCTCCTGCTCGGCTCCAGCCGGTAGACAAGTCTTGTCATCAACAGAGTAGATGGATCTGACCTCGGGGCCGATGTGACCAAGCGCTGGTAGCGTGGTTTAACCTCACACCCATGGTCTCACAGTGTGCCGGCAGTCGCCGAGCAGTGTCGCTCACATAAGCCGCAGCACAAGTGACTGAGGGCCAGTGAGGGCGAGCCCATCGCTGTCACAGCTGTGGCAGCCGCACAGTAGGCTGTGTCAGCTGTGCAGAGCGTGTGAGTAGCAGAGGAGCTGCTCTCCAGGCTTCAGGCGCAAAGAGCAGCATGCCACCGAAGGCGCTGTCGAGGTTCGCCGAGCGCGGCGCAGGTTGGAGGAAGCCGCCACCGACGAGCGCGTTGGACTTTTCACTCCGGACAAAGACGGGGACACAGCGGATGGTGCGGGGTGTGTCCCCGTCTTAGGGGCGAGGCGCGGGACTCAGCCGAGGTAGCTGACTCCGCCCAGCAGGACGCAGGCGCCAGCGACGAGCAGAGCCGAGGCCGCGGTGTTGAGCCCGTCCGCCGGCCAAGGCGCGTCGCTGAAGGCGGAGAGGAGGACCGCACCGCTGCTCACCCAGATGGTCGGCGGCGGGTAGGGAGGCGGGTAGGGCGGCGGGGGCGGAGGTGGCGGAGGTGGCAACGGTGAAGGAGGGGGTGGTGGCTGAGACGGAGAGGGCGGTGGCAGCTCGGGAGGCGAGGACGGTGAAGGAGGGGGTGGTGGCTGAGACGGAGAGGGCGGTGGCAGCTCGGGAGGCGAGGACGGTGAAGGAGGGGGTGGTGGCTGAGACGGAGAGGGGGCGGTGGCGAGGACGGCGGTACTGTTGGGTGTGACGGGCAGAAGTAGCCGTGCACGTGACACAGCATAGCTTGTCCGGTGTAAAGGGAGTCGGACCACAAAGAGGGCGGCGTCGGTGGTGTAGGCTCGGAGAGAGAATTTCCCTCCTTTGCTCTATCAACAAAGAAAAACACCACCGCCGTCTCGGTGTTGCCCGCAGCGCCGCAGCCGACTCGACAATGGTGGAGGCAATGGATACCGACGCTCCGGCGCCGGCGCCGGCGGAGGAGGAGCCGGCTGCGCCGCCCGATCCGGCGTCGCTCTACCGCGCCGACATCCGGTCTGCGCAGGCGTCGGTCGAGCGCTTTGTGACGTCGCGGGAGCCGCGGTTTGCGCAGGCTGCGCTCAAGCTGATGGCCTGCCTGCGCAAGGCGGGACTCGCGGCCGCGTCACCGACGCAGCCGGTGCTCGCCGCCGCCATCGCCTCCGCCTTTGGACCGTCGCACCCGCTGCGCGAGCGGCTGCTCGCAGCGCTGCCACCGCCAGCGGCGGAGCCCGAGGCGGCGGACGCGGCCGGCGCGGAGGGCAAGGAGGGAGGCGAGGCGAAGAAGCGGCCGCTGCTGCCGGAGATGGAGCTGATCCTCGAGCTCCTCGTCCTCCTCGCGCTGATTGACGGCGGCAAGCTTCCAGGAGCGCCTCCGCTCTCGCCTCCTCTCTCGCCGCCTCTCTCGCCGCCTCCCTCTGCCTCGCCTCTCTCTCGCCTCCCCTCGCCGCCGTCACACCTCTCTCTGCCCTCTCCTCTCTCCTCTCTCCTCCTCTCTCCCTCCCCTCTCCCCTCCCCTCTCCCGCCTCACCCCGCCTCACCCCCGCCTCACCCTCTCCCGCCAGTCGCCCTCTCGCTCGCCGACGCGCTCCTCGAGCGAGTGGCGTCCTGGAACCGGCGCGAGACGCAGCCGCGATGCCGCCGAGATGAAGCAATCAGCCGAGATGCAGCCGAGATGCAGCCGAGATGCAGCCGAGAAGCATCAGCCGAGAGGCAATCAGCTGAGAGGCAATCAGCCGAGAGACAGCAAGGCTGGCCCCACTCGTGCCCTCTCCCCTCGCCCCTCTCCTCACCACGCCTCGCCCCCCGCCCCCCGCCCCCTCCCCCAGCCGCACCCTCGACCCCTTCGCCGAGCGCGCCTACTTCTACTCCTCCTGGGCCTACGAGAAGGCAGGCAAGATCGAGGCCGTCCGCTCCCGCCTGCTCGCGGCACAGGTGAACCCCCACCCCCCCTCTCTCTCCCTCCCTCTCTCCCTCTCCCTCTCCCTCTCTCCCTCTC
>NW_005200600.1:774014-822906 GCF_000372725.1 Emiliania huxleyi CCMP1516
AATCAGCTGAGAGGCAATCAGCCGAGAGACAGCAAGGCTGGCCCCACTCGTGCCCTCTCCCCTCGCCCCTCTCCTCACCACGCCTCGCCCCCCGCCCCCCGCCCCCTCCCCCCCTCACCGCTCTCCCCCTGGACTGCAGCCCGTCCGCACCGGCGGCCTATCCCTCCCTTCAAAGATCAATTGAGCGCCGCTCACTGACGGCTGCAGGCTGTCCGCACCGGCGACCTCGCCGCCTTCCGCGACGCGATGGCGGAGCACGCCGCAGTGTTCGCCGCGGACGGCAACGCCGCGCTCGTGCTGCGGCTGCGGCAGAACGTGATCCGCGCCGGACTCCGCAACGTGCTTGCTCCCTCCCCGACCGCAGGACGTGTCCTCTCCCGTCCCCGCACCGCGCGTCGCCGTCTTCTCCTTCTCAGGTGTCGCTGGCCTACAGCCGCATCCACCTCTCGGACGCCGCGGCGAAGCTCGCCCTCGACACGCCGGGCGACATGGAGTCGATCGCTGCGAAGGCGACGGCTCACGCACTCCTGCCCGAGACCGCCGCACGAGGCCCCAGCCCGAAGGTTGCGACGAGCTAGGCGATCCGCGACGGCGTGATCGACGCCACCATCGACCACGAGGCGGGCGTGCTCATCTCGTCGGGCAGCGCCGACACGTACTCGACCCTCGAGCCGCAGGCGCTTCAGATCAGACTCTCATTCACGCTTCCTCTTTCCACCGACATGCAGCGGGGCTTTCTTTCAGTAGCTCGCAGTGACGAGCCTTAACGAGTCTCGGCTCTTGTGACGCGCCTCAGGCCGCGTACCACAAGCGGATCACCTTTTGCCTCAACCTGCACAACGACGCCGTCAAGGCGCGAGATTCGCCGAGATTGTCCGAGCTCCCAATCTTGCTCCCCTCCCTGGCCACCCCTGCCCCTGCCCCTGCCCCGTACCGCACAGGCGATGTCGTACCCGCCCGACGCGCACAAGGGCGACCTGCCCGACGCGGACGCCATCAAGGAGCGGCAGCGCGAGGAGCAGGAGCTCGCCGAGGCGCTCGCCGAGGAGGACGAGTTCTGAGGTTGAGCTCTGGTGCCTCGCCCTGTGACACGCCCGCTCGTAAGCCGGCTGCCCCTCTCGGACGGGGGAGGCCCGTCCCCCGCCACCGGCTCGACGCCAGAGGGGGGCGAGGAGAGGTTGGACAGCGGGGTGGGCTGGGCCTCGTCCGACGCTGGGCCGGATGGCCGAAGTGGCGGCGCGAGCAGACGGTGCGGCGAGCCCGCGGGCCTCGCTGCGCAGCGCGGGATTGAGTCGCTTGGGGCCACACGCTCCGGGCGCCCGATAGGCAGCTGGGGTGCGGGAAGAAGCGTATATGCAGTCTTGCTCACTTTTTACATCAGCACACAGCAGAAGGGACACACAGCAGAGGCGCAGGCCACAAAAAATAAAAAGCCAGGACCCCCCTAAACACGACTCACGACACACGACCCTCACGAGCGTTCATAGTTCATTGTAGAATTCGGGCTTCGTTTTTGTTTTTCCATCCTTTTACCGCCCGATTCGATTGCGAATTGCGCATTGGATGGATGTGCCGCATATACGCTCATCGTCCTCGTGGTAGAACGCCACCAGCGCTGAGTGTCACAACATTTTGGACTCCGTATGCCAGAGGTGAGCACGAGTTCGCTGCGCGCGTTTTGGCGTATCGCAGTGCGCTCTACTGAGCTGCTCTGCTGCTGTTGCTTCTGCTGCTGGCTAAACTCCGCTGAATGCTGCCCAGCCTCGTGAACCCTGCGAGCCGCCAACCAGCGGGTCCGAGAGCCGCTTCACCAGCCCGCGCATCTCCGTCGCCCACGACGACGGATCGCGCAGAAAGGCCGCCCAGCCCCCTCTCCCGCCCGCCCCCTCCGCTGAGCCCGCCCCGCTCTCCTCGGCCAGTGCCGCGGCCGCGGCATCGAGCAAGTCTTGGACGCGCCAGGCGGGCGGCTCGAAAGGGCCTGCCCACCCTCCCTCGCCTCCCGCGGGGTGGGCGTCGATGTCGTCTGTGCTGACGCGGGTGATGATGTCGTCTGCGCTGAGCCTGCTCACAGCTTGAGGCGGTGAAGAGACGGGGCCGACTCGCCGCAGGCGGGGACGGACGCGCCGAGAGCCTCGAGGCGCGGCGATCCCCCTCCTCCCCTCCCGGGATCTGCTCGCCCAGGTCAAACCACAGCGCCGCTATCTCGTCGAGCACACAGTCCGGCTCGGTTGAGCCCGGCTGCAGGTCCAGCTGCAGGTCCGGCTCCTCCCCCCTCTCTCCCTCGTCGCCCGTGTCCGAGCCTGCACATACACAGGGAGCCGACTCCGGTTACCACGGGGCCACCGTGCAACCCCGCTCTCTCGCCTGGTCGTGCGCGCCCGCTGCGCCGCCCGCTGCGCCGCCCGCTGCGCCGCCCGGGCTCTCCGCCGCCACCAGCGCGGCAGACAAGCGTCCGTGGTCGATAGACAAGCGTCCGTGGTCGACGGGGCAGCCGCGAGGAATGGACAAGTCAGCCATCGGAGCGGAGGCGGCGGCCTGGGAGGCAGGGCACGTGGTAGGCGAGCCTCTTCTCCCGCTGGGCCGCTGCTCGTGCGTGTGGCACCTCGTGCTCGCGTGTGCACCCCCGCGGCTTTGCTGGGTGTGAGAGCAGCACCTTGATCCTTGTGTGGGTGGGTGGGTGGGGGGGGGGGGGAGTTGTGTGTGAGTGAGTGAGTGAGTGAGTGAGCAGTATAAGAGAGAGAGAGAGAGAGAGAGAGAGAGAGAGAGAGAGAGAGAGAGAGAGAGAGCAGTGGCCCCGGCGGGCCTCGTCCGCGGCGCAAGGAGGGACGAGCCAGTGGTCTGTCGCGAAGAGCTGCGGCGGCCGGCCTGTCTCCCACAAGGCCGGGAGGTGTGAAGATGTCTTCCACAGGCCGGGAGGTGTGAAGAGGGAGGTGTGAAGAGGCGCTCTCCGGGAGAGGGGGTCCGAGACGCGAGGGGGCAGCGGCGGCATGCGAGCACCGTTTGGCAGGCAGAACCGCTTGGCGGGGCTCACGCCGCTGTCGAGGGAGGCGGAGGCGAAGGCGAAGGCGGAGGCGGAGGCGGAGGCGGAGGTGAGCGCCTCGTCGTTCAGGTCGTTCGCAAACGGGCCTGCTCGCCGCTGAAGGTGTGAAGAGACGCCGTTCACAAGTGCCGCTCGTCCAATGCGCGGCGCCGGCACCGGCGAGGCTCTCTCTGCCTGCGATGCCTGTCGCGACCTCGCAGTGGCCTCGCCTGAGGGCGGGTCGTGGACATGTCATGGACGTGTCGGACAGGCCTGTGACAACTCGCAGACCAGCGCCCTCGCTTGGCGGGGCTGGCGAGAGTCGCGTCGTCGAGATAGTCGATGAGCTCGCTCAGCTCGGGCTCTGCTAGAAGGAGCGAGAGCTTGTGAGGAGGATGATCGCTCCGCCGCACCGCTGCGAGTACTCTTGAGTCATCGCAGTGAGGCGAGACAAGGCTAACCTGTGTACGCTCACCGCCGGGAAGGGAGGGACAAGGGAGGGAAGGGAAGCAAGGGAGGCAAGACGGGAGGGAAGGGAAGCAAGGGAGCGAGGCACGGGAGGCAAAAGAGGCAAGGCGGGGCGGGGGCTCGCTGCCTCGTCTGTCCGCGTCGGCAGGTGCTGAGGTTGCACTTGTTTCGGACTCGACGGTGGAGAGGCAGGAGACCTAAGGGGGGGGGGGTTAGAGGTGGGGGCAGGGGCAGGGTCAGGGTAGGGGGGGGGGGGGGGACAGTGGAAAGAGGCAAGGCACCCCGGGAGGAGCCGCCGCCGCCGCCGCCGCCGCCGCCGCCGAATTTTCGGCCATCTTCGAGCTGCGCATCGTGATGACCTGCTCGAGTCGAGGGCGCCCACTCTGTGAGGACCAGTCCCAGCACTGAGCTAGAGACGTTGCCCGAGGAACACCCCGAGCCATCTCCGCGTATCTTGAATCCGCACCTCTGTCACATCTCGGCTGGATCTCGGGCCGCACCTCGGCTGTGGGTCTCGGCTGGGTCTCGGCTGGGTCTCGGCTGCATCTCGGCTGGATCTCGGCTGGATCTCGCCCCGATCGAGAACTCCGAGAGGGCGGAGTCGCGCGGGCCTGGCTCTGGGCCTGGCGTCGGGCCTGGCGTCGGGGGCGGGTCGGAGGCGGAGGGGAGGGAGGCGAGGGAGGAGGCGGGCGGGTAGGCGGCGGCGGAGAGCTCGACGAGCCCGACGAAGTAGCGCCCGCCGTGCAGGATGAGGAGCGCGCCTGGGAGGGGGGGGGGGAGGGGGGGAATGGTGAGAGCAGGGCGAGCCCCAGCTGTGCGAGACACACACACACCGAGGGGCGCGACAGGTGCCACCATGTCGACCAAACTCCGCCCGTTCTACTCGCGCGCGCAGCCCGGGCTGCTCCTATGCTTCCACTACGACTGCGTCGAAGGACTGCGACTGCCGCGGCAGTCGAGGAGAGTGCTACTCCAACAAAAGAAGACGACAATGGCGGCGCGCCGCGGCAGTCGAAGAGCGCGTACGAGTGCGAGGTCCGGTCGTAGGCGCGAACAGGCTGGCGGGTGGTACCGCCGAGCACCTGGCAGAGGGGTGGCTGTTGCAGCTGTTGTCATGCACTCTTCTTTGGTGTGTGTGATTCAGGTCTGGCATGCGACCGCCGAGCACCCGGAGGGAGGGGGATTCGAATCAACTCCGTGGCGGTGGGTGTGGTGGTGGGCGGCGCGTGTTGCGCTGGTCGCCTCGTCTGGGACGCAAGAGCGGAAGAGCTCGCCTGAGAGCGAGAGAAGAGCGACACGGCAGGGTCAAGACTGGTGAGTGACGAAGGTCAGGGGCGGGAGAGAGCTCGCCCTCGCCGTGTCACTACTATACGACTGTGACTGCGACTGCGACGACACTACGACTACCGCTACCCTCCGTCTACACTACCCTACTGCTGTGCACACTACCCACTGCTACTGGCCGCTCGCCGTAGAGCCGCCGGATGAGAGGCATGTCCTACGGTACAGCGCCACCACGCCACTCGAGAGGAGCTGTACCTCGAGAGGAGGGCAGTTTCTGCGCCCAGCGCGGGCAGCGGGTGGCGAGGTGCGTGCCTCGCGGTGGACGAAGAGCGAGTTGATCTGGGGATGGGGATGATGAGGGTATCAGAACGAGGGCGCGTTGAGGTCGGGAACTCAGGGGATGGGTCAGTATGCTGAGATGCGTGTGTCAGTGTGTGTGTGAGTGATTGAGCGTGTGTGTGTGTGCGTGCGTGCGTGCGTGCGTGTGTGTGTGTGTGTGTGTGTGTGTGTGTGTGTGTGTGTGTGTGTGTGTGTGTGTGTGTGTGTGTGTGTGTGTGTGTGTGTGTCAGTGTGTGTGTGTGTGTGTGTGTGTGTGTGTGTGTGTGTGTCAGTGTGTGTGTGAGTGATTGAGCGTGTGTGTGTGTGTGTGCGTGTGTGTGTGTGTGTGTGAGTGAGTGTGTGTGTGAGAGAGAGAGAGTGTGTGAGTGTGAGTGTGTGTGTGTGTGTGTGAGTGAGTGAGTGAGCGTGGTGAGTGGTCCTCCTCTGCTGTGCGAGGTTGCCTCAAGGGCGGACGAGTCGAACGCCCTGTACATCTCCGCGGTGGTGGCGAAGGAGCGCTCGAAGGCCTGCGGGCGGCGCGAGGGGGGTGGACAGGCCCTCGGGCAGCCCTCACGTCTCTCCTCTGCTCTGCCTCGCTCGGCGGAGGAGAGGTGGTGCGCCTCGTTGGCGTGCTGCTACTGCTGCTGCTGCTACTGCTGCTACTGCCACCACACTGGGATACCACACTGGGATACCACACTGGGATACCACACTGGGAGCCTCGTTGGCGTGGAAGCTGGCCACGCCGTCGCGCCGCACGCGCACCTATTGGACGCGTCCTGGACACGTCACGCGGCCGTGTCGAGGAGCCGTCCCGCCACGCGCCGCAAACAGACGTTGACGTACGTCCCTTCCTCCGCCGCCAGCTTGCGCGCGAAGAAGGGCGGGAGCCCGTCGCCGCACCCGACAGGGGAAGGGGTTTGGCTTAGACACTCGCTCAGCACGTCGTCGAGGGGGATGTCGTGGTGACTGCGCAGAGCCGCTCGTGTCAAGAGACGCTGTTCGCAGTGTCTGTGGCTCAAGGGGCGGTGCGGCGTGCCGGCAGAGCGCCGCCACAAACTCGATCAGCTCGAAGGTGCCTCGCCGGCGGGCGGTCGTGGCTATCGCTCGCAGCACGTACCTGCGCAAAGAGCAGCAAGGGAGGGGAAGGGTGTTCGTCGCCCCAAAGCAGAGCGGTGGGCATCGCCGCCACGGGCATACGGCCATCGCGGGGCGGCGCGCGCCGAGCCGCGAGCGGCGATGCGCCCGGCGAGAGGACGTACGAGAGGGTCTCTGTCGCGGAGGAGGTTGTGGTGCCGGGGATCTGCTGCAGCGCGCGAGTCACGAGTGGACTCGGGGCGACATTGAGGAGGAGTCCGCCCCCGGCTGCGGTCTTGGCCTTGCGCGGCGCCCTCGGCTTGGGGACGGCCGACGGCGCGGGCACGCAGTCAAAGCCGAGCCGGGCACAGCGGTCGCACTTGCGGGCGATGGGGCCGTCGGGCCATTGGCCCGGGTCGAAGTTGACGCACTTGGACTTTGTGGACTTACAACGCACACAGACGCGCGTCGGCGGTGGCATCGCGGTGCTGCAAAACCTGCCGGTGCCATCTATCAGACGCTCCCCCAAAAATTGCGCGTGTTCGACGCCCACGGGTCCCGGGGGGTCGGAGGGGTTGCGAGAGGTGAGTGTGAGTGTGTCACACTGCGAGAGGGCTATTTTTTGTTTGAATTCTGGAGGCCGTTCAAACATGTAACGTGCGTTCCACGTGCCCGTCCCCAGCAAGGACAACATGCTAGCCCAGCAGGCCGCTCCCACCGCCGCCCGCGGCGGAGGCAAGGCGGCAAAGGGTGGCAAGGGCGGCGGCAAGGGCAAGGGTTGTGGCCGTGTGGCGCACCAGACCCACTTTGCGCCGCCGCCCTCAACGCCCGAGCAAAGGCGGGGACCTGTCTGTCCACTCCCCAGCCCTAGCTTGGCACAGGCGACAAAAAACAAAACAAAAACTTTTTTTCCGCGTCAGTGATCACCCCCTCGGCCTCGCCACCGCACCCCCTTTTGGCAGTGTTAAGTGCCAGTGCGCGCCAATAAATAAATAGAGCAGGCATCTCCAGGCGAGATGGGCGACGCACGAACACAGAGGCACAGCGCGCACCCCGCCCCGCTCGCAGGGCGTGCATCACACAGATTCGTGCCTTTTCTTTTGGCAGCCGGGCACTCGGTGTCATCAAGGGGACAGCGGCCACATTCCAGGGCTCGATCGATTGTGGCAGACCACCCCCTGACTGTCCAAAATGTTGTCGTGTTGGCGGGGAACTTGTTTCTCTTTTCCCGAAAGGCGCCTGATCCATCGTTAAAAAGAGACCCAGGTCCCCGCGATCTCACGTTGGCCGAGATATGCCCGCCGCGCTGAGACGGACGAGAAGGCAGTAAGAGACGGCTGTGAGACGGAAGTGAGACGGAGTGATGGGCCTGAGACTTCTTGCGATCTATTGAGACACGCTGAGACGCTGAGAGTGAGACAGGGTGACAGGGACGAATTCACGTGAGACTGAGACGAATCAACGTGATGCCCAGACGTCCTTCCGGTGCCCTCAGACGCTCCCATAAAAAAATGAAAGAGGGGTGCGCGTGGCGGGTGGCGGTGTGCTGCGCTTGAAGCCTTGAAGTCACGAAGGCGCCGATGTGAAGGCGCCGATGTGAAGGCGCCGATGTGAAGGCGTCGATGTGAAGGCGCCGATGTTTAACACACCTCGCTTCCCCGGGTACAGACCCATGGTCCGCCGCGGTCTCACGTTGGCCGAGGCACATCGAATGGCTCGGAAGGAGGGCACAGCGCTGGTCCTCAGCCCCACGAACGCGACAGGCTTCAAGTGCGTGGAGTATGAGGTTTTGAGGAAGCGGTTCCGCGTGCGGGTGACTATCGACAAGCGGAAAACGGCTACACTCGGTCGCTTCGACACGGCTCACGAGGCGGCGCTCCACTACGCCCGATCAAAGTATGGCCGCGCGAACGCGACAAAGCAGACAAAAACGAAGTCAAAGCAGACGCAGCGGGAACGCCCTCTCACCGCCACCGCCAAGGCCGCCCCCCCTTGCCCCACCACTTTGTGTGTGTGGAGAAATTTACCTTACCTTACCTTACCTTACCTTAGGCTGTCCGGCAGGCAAGCGATGACGGCCTCCTGCTCATCCGGAGCACGAGCGCGAGCGGCTTCAAGGGCGTGTACGTCGACACGCGCTCAGGCGGTTTTGTGGCGTCTGGGGTAGCTTCGGGGAGGCGCGTCCACCTTGGGACCTTCAAAATCGCCCACGAGGCCGCCCTCGCGTATGCCCGCTTCGAGGCGGCGATGGAGTCGGAGTCGGAGTTGGTCGACGACGCATCAGAGTTTGCCGTGGGCGATCGCGTTCGCGTCTTGTTCATCAAACCGCCACGCTTCTACCCGGGAAAGGTCGCCGCGGTGGAGTCCAAGTTCGTCTACCGGATTCATTTCGACGATGGCGATGTCTTCAACGTGGACTGCCGGAAGCTGGTGATCGAGGACGGCGCGGAGGACATGGTGGAGGATGGGGAGGAGGGCGGTGGCGAAGAGGGGGTGGAGGTCGAGTCGCAGCGGCAGCGGCAGCGGCGCGAAAGGATCGAGCGTCGCACGGCCGCACAGCAGGCGACTGAGCAGATGGGAGCGCGCCCGTGACTAATATTATGGCGTACCCCGCGTAAGTCGTCCCTGTGCTCACCCGACGTCGATCCGGCGTGTCGTCCCTGGCAGGCGCGCGAGGCCGACGCTGAGGAGGAGGCGGCGGCGGTGGCGGCGGCGGCGGCGGCGGCGGCGGCGGCGGCGGCGGCGGCGGCGGAGGAGGAGGAGGAGGAGGAGGAGGAGGAGGAGGAGGAGGAGGAAGGCAACGGCGAGGAGGAGGAGGAGAAGGAGGAGAAGGAGGAGGAGGGGGAGGAGGAGGAGGAGGAAGAGGAGGAGGAGGAGGAAGAGGAGGTGATTGCTGAGGTGGAAAGCGGGGGCGGGGAGGAGACGCAGGACGAGGACACGCCCCAGGAGGAGGCAGGCGCCGCGGGAGGAGAGCCGATGCCACTTGTGGAGTCGCCGCAGGAGGCGCCGGAGGACGAGCAGATTGACCGCGCCGATGTCGTGCTGCGGACCGTCGAGAAGCTCAAGCGCCTGAGCCGCTTCCAGAGCACCGCGGACCTCGCTACCGTCCCTGCCCTCGACCAGATGGAGCGCAACTTCTACGGCGTGGTGCGCGAGCGACGCGTTTTAGCATTTTGTAGAGGTTCCGCCCTCTACTAGACGTGTGAGCTAACACAGACCCTGGAGCGTAATGGACACCGGCCCACAAGGAGAGAGCGTCAGTCACCTGTCCCTCCTCGCATTCGGCATAGGTCAAGCAGGGGCCTGTCCCACAGCGGGTGCACGCGCTGCGATTCGACCTCGGGCTCTAGAGCTTGCCTCGGGGGTCGAGACTAGCCCGTGCGACTTGCCTTCCTAGCTTCCTCGGGTTGGGGTGGTGGTGGTTGGGTGGTTATGGTGGTATCGGGCTCGTGGTAATTTGGAGGATGAGCCTCCCCCATCGTGACACACGTAAGAGACGTTGGTCTAGTATCTGCACACTGTGTGGTGTGTCTGCGCGGTGCGCTTCTGTAGAGTGGGTTTGGCGTTAACGCTTCGCGTTAGAGTCTCGTGAGTGGAGAATGAGGTTTGAGCATTGAGGGGGGTGTCACGGCGCGCAGTGTGTTTTGCCACACGACAGCGGCGTGGCAGCGAGCGCGCGCGCAGACCACCGTCGACACTCCGGAGTGACCAGTGTCCCACGGCCGCAAAAACTTTTGAAAAACACGGGGGTCGAGGCGCGAAACCGAATAAGGTCGAAAGCAAAATATCTGTCCATGACCATGTGTTGACTGCATGTGAATCTGTGTGGCGCGGCGCGCGGCGAGTTTGTGCGTCGGCTTCTATCAGAAGTAAGACTAAGTCGTACAGAGCCGTAGTAACGTAAAAAGAGGCAAACTCATCCTCTGGTGGAGAAGGGTTTGCAGCGCTCTGCCGCTTCTCTACTCTCGAAAACTCCGTCAGCTGCCATTGTATCAGCTGGTGGACTATCTTGTTCACGGGGCCCCGTGAGAGCTGCGCGGGTAGTCTCACATGATCTGCTTCCCGATGAGAGCGTACCTCCCAACGGAGCGTAGCC
This sequence comes from Emiliania huxleyi CCMP1516, assembly GCF_000372725.1. Taxonomy (NCBI): domain Eukaryota; phylum Haptophyta; order Isochrysidales; family Noelaerhabdaceae; genus Emiliania; species Emiliania huxleyi. Next base: position 784,277 of record NW_005200600.1, read on the forward strand.
TCATCTCCTTGGCCTCTTCCTCGAGCGCCGCGCTGCCGGAGACAGGGACGAGCGGTCAGAGACAGGGACGAGCGGTCAGGAGACAGGGACGAGCGGTCAGGAGACAGGGACGAGCGGTCAGGCGCGGGCCGGGGGAGGGCGGCGAGGCGAGGGTGTGTGGACGGACGGTCACGATGTTGGGTGTGGGTGTGTGGGTGTGTGGGCGGGGGGGCGTAGTCGCCTTCCGCCCGTCCGCTCGATGTGGAGAGTGGCGAAGCCGAGCACGGCGATGGAGATGAGCAGCTTGAGCGCGCAGAAGAGGAGCCAGGTGAGCAGCAGCAGCAGCGGGCCCGACGAGTGGTGGAGCGCGAGGGTCGGGAGGACCTTAACGTCAGTTGATATGCATGAACATGAAGTGCTTTGCCTGGCACTGTGATCGCGAGGGTCGGGAGGGCCTCGTTCCCGAAGACGCGTATGGCGAGGCAAAAGAGCGGCAGCGGCACGAAGCCCATCCTGGCGGCGGACGGTAAGCAATGAGACAGTGACTGATGAATGCGTGAATGGACCACCGAAGCCCCTCCTGGCGGCGACGTTGGCGAGCGGCTCCTGCGTGAGGAGGCGGCGGTGGCGGTGAGGTGGCCGAGTCGGCCCACGGGGAGGGGAGTGCCGTGGATTGGTTCCGGTGCTGCTTCCCGCGTTGTGGTGTGTGTGGCGGTGAGGCACTGCGGAAGGGGCTTCGGCTATAGGTGCAAAGAGTTGGCGCTTCCTCCCACTCGCTCCTGCGTGGTGGCGGAGGCCGCGGTGTCGGCGCAGAGGATGCGCGTGAACTTTGCGTACACGTCCGGCCTAGTGGGGCAGCAGAGAGGGCGCCGGTCCGGAGGAGGAGAGGGGCCTCGCGCGAGCGTGTGTCGACACCGCATGCGGTTGAACTTCGTGACAAAGGCGTGCTTGATCCAGTCCACCTGAGGGAGGAGCGGCCCCCGGCTGGTCAGAGGACGGGCTCGCTCGCAGGGCGTGCTTGAGAGCCAGTCTCACCATGATCTCGCAGACGCAGATCATCAAAAAGGCGTGCGAGACCTGGCCGAGACGAGGTTGGGCGAGATTGGGGCGAGATCAGCGGAGATGAGCCGAGGTCAGCCGAGACGCGGGTCGGCAGGGAGGCGCGTGGCGTCACCTCGTGCAGCCGCGCCGCAGTGAGCTCTTCCTTTTGGACAAAGACGAACTGGACGAGGACGATGAGCAGGTACCTGGCGAGGGGGTGAGGTGTGTTAGCGGCGCGCGTCTCCTCCCGGCAGGGAGAGGAGGGTGAGCAGGCACATGGACAGGTTGAAGCGCTCGACCGCGTCCGCGCAGGAGACCTGGCGAGGAGCAGAGGCAGCAGAGCTGCTCTCAGACGCAGGGGGACGAGGCATGGTGGGGCGGGGGGATGCGCACGAGGCCTGGAAGAGGTTCTCCGCCTCGCACCGCTTGAAGACGTTCGTCTTGAGCTCGGTGAAGTTGTTCGAGATGAGGAGGGTGAGCAGCACGTTGGAGTTCGAGTTGATGGCGACCGAGAGGGCGACGGCTTGGTAGAAGAGGACGAGGGTGTGGGCGGTCAGGTAGCCGTACGCCACCAGCAGGTCGAGCGCCATCTCTCCGCGCCAGCCGCGCGCGTGCGAGCTCGCCGAGGCGTAGAGCGCCTCGAGGCGGTCAGAGCCAGGGTCAGCTCAGGGCAGGGCGAGGGGGTCAAGGTCAGGGTTCGGGTCAGGGCAGAGCGCCTCATCAGGTCGTGTGGGTCGTGTGGCTATGATTCTGGTAACGGTGGGCAATGAATGCTATGATTCTGGTAACGGTTGGACATGAGTGCCGATGGCGATGTGGCGCCTCGAGGATGTCCTGCCCAAAGGAGGAGCAGAGCTTGTCGAAGATCTCGAGGCTCGAGAAGACGACGTAGAGCTTCATCACCTGAGGAGCCATCCCCCCCCCCGATCTCATGACTGACTCAGGCCTCGAGGCACGACACGCACATGTCCCTCGCCGACTGGTTGCGGACGTTGTGGTACGCCTGAGACATTGCGACCCCCGGCACGATTCGGTACTCACAAAGAAGTGTGAGCAGTTAAGAGCTGGTTCCGCCTGAGACATTGCGATGCCCGGCACGAGGAGGAGAGAGCCGGACACGAGCGAGATGAGCAGCACCTGAGGCCAGTCACCCAAGGGTTAATGATTGGTGAATGAAAGGACACGAGCGAGAGGAGCGGCACCTGAGGCCAGTCACCCAAGGGTTAATGATTGGTGAATGAAAGGACACGAGCGAGAGGAGCGGCACCTGAGAGGTTGTGCAACCAATCAGAGAGGGCGGGGCGGGCAGCCGGGGGCTCGAGGGAAGCAGCGCCCGCAGCGCGTCTCGCCGCTGCGACGGGGAGAGCGATCGCGACTCGCGGCCGAGTCGCTGCGCGGCCTAAGGAGTCCAACAGCCGTGCCACTGCTCCGCTCGCCTCTCCGCTTGCAGAGGTCGGTGCGGTCGGAGGGTGGCTTGCCGCGAAAAGGACGCGGATGGGGAGGAAGGTGCACTGGTCGATGAAGGCGTCGACGCAGGCGAGGTAGCCTGTGCGGTGCAGACCGGGTTGGAGAGAAGACAGGAGGTGGGCGGTCTCAGCAGCCCACGCAAGGTTTGGCCGAAGAGGAGAAGCGGCTCGAGGTTCCGCGGCACCTGAAGCAAGTGCTGTCAATTTGAGCACCATCGCCCTTCCTCCTCTGCGAGTAGCAGCAGTAGCGCCGCCTGGAAGAAGTTGTAGATGCCCTCGCGCCGCCGCTGCGCGTCCTGCTCCGAAGCAGACTCGCTCCGGTACACCATCGCCTGCGCGCTGTCCGAGCCGAGCTGCCCCCCGAGGAAGGCGAGCAGGCCGCCGCCGCCGCCCGCCCTGCGCCGCTGGTCCACCATGGGAGCGGGGAGCCGCATGTCGGCGGGGCAGGTCGCGGAGGCCGGGATCGAGCTGCCCGCCTTTGGGATCGAGCAGCGCAGGCCTGGCGACCGCTCGGACCCCTTCAGGAGCGGAGACCGGTCGGACGGGCGCGAGGCCGCGCTCGCACCGCAGCCTTCCGCCAGCGCTGCTGCCCGCTGCTGCCTGCTGGCACGGGAGCCGCCGGACGTGCTGCGCGGCGAGAGCTGTTCGTCGGCGCTCCTGCTGGACGACGCCTCGGAGGCGACGCCGCGGCTGGGCGATGAAGGCAGCGAGAGGCGTGGCGACTCCTCAGGCGACGCGGCCACCGGCGGCACAGAGAGCTTGAGCTCGGGCACCGGAGGAGGGTAGCGCGTCGGAGGCTCGGGTGGCGTCGGTGGCGTCGCCATGCACACTGAAATAAAAACAACGGCGAACCTCAAAAAGACTACGGCACGAAAGAAAGAGAAGGGCGCTCGCGGGAGTGATGACGAGTGAACTACAGGTAGTGGGGAAGGCAGCCTCGATTGCCATACAGACATGGGTGCGAAACAACGACAAGACCAAGGCACGGGCAGAACGAGAGAAGAATATATAGGGTGGATAAAGCGCCTGTTCACGGCATGGAGGGTGAGCCACACCGAACGTACCGAGCGAAGAGCCGAGCGGAAGGAGGACGGGGAAGATGACTCAGAGGAGGACGAACCAGTGGAAATTCAGTTGTCAGATGTCACGATGCATCCGAAGGGGACCCCAGCGCCGGCATCATCCGTAGAGGCACGAGTGTTCGAAGAGAGAGTGGACCTGAGCAACGATATGACTTGGCGGCAAATGATTGGAGTGGGAGTCAGAAATGTGGTCCTTGCGCGAGGGGAGCTCGATAGACTTGAGGGGCCAGGATACGCCGCGAGGAGGACGGAGTTGCGCCGAAAGGCGGGAGAAGCCGAGAGAGCAAGGGACCGGCAGGCGGCGGCGCCGCAGGACGAGGCAGAAGAGAACGACGCGACAGAGGAGGAAGTGACAAGGGAGAGAACGACGAGAGTGGGACGGCCGCGAGGTGGCATGAAGGTTGCAGCGAGAAGCGGCGAGAGACTGCGAAAAGAGATACGAAGAGGCAGACTCCCCAGGGTGGGCGACGGCTAGCGCATCACACTCCTCTCCTTAAAATCCCTGTGTGGTGGCGGCGTTCCGTTCTCCCATCCCTCCCTTGGGTTGTCTGTCTTCTTTCTTTCTTTCTTTTACTACGGCACGCTGCTCTTTCCCGCCCCCCCCCCCGTTGCAAGAATTGGTGATAAACTGCGGAGAGAGATAGGAAGTGGTAGACGCCCGAGGGTGGGCGACGGCTAACACCACACTTCTCCCCTAAAATCCCTGTGTGGTGGCGGCGTACCGTCCTCCCATCCCTCCCTTGGGTTGTCTGTTTTCTTTCTTTCTTCCCCCCCCCCCCCGGCGCGCGGTGTTTCTAGTATTAACAAGGACCATTGGTTTCTAGTATTAACAAGGCGCTCTCAAAAAAGAATTTTACGCCGGCGCTCCTTTTCCGGTGGCGGCGTGCCGTCCTCCCCTCCCTCTTTGCGGTGGTAGCTTTCTTTTTTCTGCCCCGCCCTTGGGTGATTTTCTTTCTTTCTTTCTTTCTTGGCGCACTGGCACTATGCAGCTACGTACCGGTACACCAAAAAAGAATGTCTTATGCGCTGGCAAGAGGAGGACCCGCTAGGGGGCGTTTTGTCGAAAAGGGGGGTTTGTCGAAAAAGAAATATGAAAACGATTAAACCTAATAAAAAGGAGCCAAACAAACCTATAAACTAAAAACAATATACCTAAATATAAACTAAAAAGGAGCAACGCTGGCGAGGTACTCCCACGCCTCTCGGGGTTTTTGTCTGGCCGAGTCAACCCGAGACTGCTGGGGCGAGCCTCGGCGAGGCTGCGTCAGCTGTTCCCGGGCCTTGGCAGCCGCACGGTTGTAAGTCCCAGCGGCCTTTACCGGTAGCGCCGGGACGAGCCGGGACTTGTTGTAAGTCCCAGAGGGGGGGGAAGCGCTGCGGGCTGCTGGCGCACCGCGGCGGCCCTCATCCGAGCCGTGGTGCCCAGAGACGGAGCGCCGCGGGCCGCGTCGTCACCGTAACCATGTGTGGCCTCGCCCGACGGTCCCTCCCCTGGCCTTGCTGTGTGTGCGCCTCCCCTCGCCCTCGCCCAATCGCAACCGGTCCGCCTCCGCTTTCCCGCAGGCCAAAGTGGTCCAAGAAGTCGCGCTCGCGCAAGTTCTGCCGCGAGCGCATGCGCTTTGCCCCGCCGTACTCCAAGAGGACGCAGATTGGTCGGCATCAGTGGATGACCTACTGCCCGCGGCACGACAAATGCCAACACCGGCGGTGCATAGGACTAGCTACATGTCCAGCCCCGGCCGGCCCGGCGCCGGCGCGCTCTCGCAGCAGCCTTCTCGCCGTCTTCCCCGCACTCGCACGAGGCATGGCTGGCCCCTCGATAGGCGCCGCTGGTGCAAGCGACCTATGCCAAAGCAAGTGACGAGGCGGAGATGTACATTGTGCCTGTGATCGTGGTTCCTCGCAAGACAGCAGCATGATTCGGTTCGCGCTTCCTCCCCCCTCCCCCCTCCCTCCCGCGGCCCCTCCTCGATCCACCTTCTCGCCCGTCCCCCGCCTCGCGCCGACTGTGCTCCTCAAGCCCTTCCCCCCCCCCCCTTTTCCCCCCCCCAGGGAACTCAGACCTTACCTCCGGGGGGGAAGCTTCCCCCCCTTCCCCCCCTCCGGGGGGGAAGCTTCCCCCCCCTCCGGGGGGGGGAGCTTGGACGAAAATAGGTCCGCCGGCCGGTTCCCACAGCAGGCTGGAAGTACCTCGCCAGGAGCAACGGAGGTTCCGTTGACGCCGTCCCTTGTGTACGCCTTTATGGCCGCCGCCGACGGCGGCCGCGTGCCGCCACTCGCGCTGCTTGCCTACCAGTGCGTCAAGCGGGAGGAGGAAAGCGCTGTCGCGGAATTGAAGAGCGACGCTGCCGCTGCAGCCGAGGCGGCTTCGCGTGCCGTCCACGCTCGCGCCGAGCGCCTGATTGAAGAGATATGCCAGCATGCTTACAGCGATGCAGCAGACGCACGGGCAGCAGTGATGACAGATCGCAATGCTGCAGTCCGCGCTCTGCGCGGCGGGGTGGCGGCAAATGTCGCTCCTGTCATGGATACCATCGCGACAAAACAAGCGAGCGGCTGGTGCGAGTGTGTTGGGCCACTCGAGGACGCTGCCGCCGTGGAGGAACTCAAGGCTGCGGATGAGTTGGAGGTTGATGAGGGTCGACGAGAGATTCTACGCATGGTGAGAGGCCAAGGTGATGGCAGTGAGATCGCAAGGGCGTTCGAGAGATTATCTCCCGCGTCGGCTGGCACGTGCAAGGCCCTTTTCCGGGACCCAGGGAGGCGCATCTCGCGATCGCTCGTGCCAACCTCTGTGCAGACGCTGCGCGGCAGTCCTCACACGACCGAGCACTTGATCGCATGCGTGTGCGATGCACGCGCCGACCTCTGCCCCGCTTGCCGTCCGGAGCGCCGCCCGTGTGGCCTCTGCGGCGAGCAGTTCTGCTCCTTCTGCTTCGCTGCGCACAAGCCCGTGTGCGACCGCAGATTCATGGACGTATGCGGAGCCGATCTTGAGCGTCGCTGCCTGTCGACGACGGGCCCATCAGGCCTCCGTGGGTGCGCCCAGCGCGCGCGATCGAGCCAGCAGTGCGGCGAGGTGGACGAGTGGCAGTTCGGGGTGGACGGGCGTCTCGAGTCGGAGCGTCGAGACCGCTGCAGTGTTCAGTCCTGCAATGCCTGCTCCGGAGAGTGCCGTGGCATCTGGGCCTGGGACGGGGACGAGCGCGAGGACAGCAAATGCACTGCGCGGCTATGCCCAGCGCACGCCGACGCGGGCTTGTGCCCGCCATGTGAGGCGCGCAAGCGCGCCGGCCGGATCCCGTTTCAGCGCAAAGACACCACCCGCCTCGACGCGACACGCTGGGTCTGCTGGCTTCCAGAGCTACCCGACGGCCAGCGCTACCGTTCTTGGGCAGAGCAAGTTGCGGCGGGCTGTGGGCGTGAGCAGTGCGGCCGCTGTACCGCCAATCGTCTGCAGGCGCTACTGGCCGAGACGGAAGCGGCCGCTGAGGCTGAGGGGCTCGAATATGCCGAGTGCCAGCGACGCGTGCTCGAGGCGGAGCGTCATTTCGATGCGCAGCTGCCGCCGGGTCATCCAAACAAGCGGCGCGTGCAGCGGCCGCGGCACGACTATTATTGAGTGTGCGCCCCGCGTGTCATGCGTCTTTTGCGTGTTCGTGACACGCATATGCAGTAGAGTATGCAGAGAGATATGGCCACCTGTGACTACGGGTGTGCTTGCGAGGTACTGCGTCTCATTTTAATAAAACGAAGGTAACAGAAAAAAAGTCTGGCCCGCACCGTCATATTCTGCTAGCATTGGCCATTGCTCTCACTATACGGGGATATATCACTGCGGGAACACCCCCTATTGCCTATAATCCGACGCCGCCCCGCTTCCCAGCCCCACAGAAGACCGCTCAGCGGCCGCGGCCACTCCCTCCTCCCCGCCCGCCGCCTCGCCCGCCTCCCTTGCGGCCGCCGCCCGCGCCCTTTGTTCCGAGCGGGATGCCGCCGTCCCCTCGCTGCCGCCGCTGCCGCCGCGCGTTGCCTCCCGCGCTGCCGACGCTGCCGTCGCTTGCGTCGGACCCCGCGCTGCGTGGCCGGTCGACGTCGCTCCCCGCCGCCTTTCGCTTTGGCGAGACCGCGCCCGGAGGCGGCATCAGCTGGCGCGCCGCCGCCGCGCGCAAGTTGGGCGACCCCTCCGGAGTCGAGCGTGCGGAGGACTCGCTGGTGACGTCGGTCCGCTCCGAGAAGCCGTGGGGCAGCGCGGCGATCGGCTTGTGGAAGGAGGCCTGACGCAAGAGGGGGGGGGAGGGGGTGGCGGGTGCTTGCTCGTGAAGGAGCGGTGCTGCCGACGGAGGCGCTGTCTGCCGCACGAGCGAGGCCGAGGAGCGGTGATTAATGATATATTATCCAATTAGGCGCTGCCGCACGAGCGAGGCCGAGGAGCGGTGATTAATGATAATTATCCAATTAGGCGCTGTCTGCCGCACGAGCGAGGCCGAGGAGCGCTTGATTGATTAATTCATAGTTCAGTAGTTGCTGTGCTAATAGTTACCTGCCGCACGAGCGAGGCCGAGGAGCGGTAGTCCTCGGGCGCCTGCAGGTGCACAGTTGACAGTGAGCAGAGTCGCATAGTTGAGGGCTTGAGAGACTTGGTCCCCGGGCGCCTCGACGGACCGGCGCTCGAGCTGCGTGCTCAGCGTGAGCCGCTCGCCTAGTGAGGAGGAGTGATGGCTGACCGACTCACGGCTGAAGACTTTGCTGGCGCCTCAGCGCGTCCCGCCGCCCACCAAGCATCGCCGCCGTCGCGGAGCGCGGCGAGGCGACGTCGGCGGCGGAAGCGGCCCCCGCCGGCGCTCCCTGCGCGAAGTTCAGGTGCGCGAGGAGAGGGAGGTGGTCCGAGGGGAAGCGCTCCTGTTCACGGCAGCACGCGTGAAGTGAGGCTCTCTGCACCGGTGCCGCCTTGGGAGGGGGAGTGGCGAGGCGCTCCGAGGGGAGGAAGCGGCCGAGGCGGACGGTGTCCTCGGAGGGCAGCTGCAGCACGCGGGCGGGCGCGAGGTGCGACGAGCAGAGCACGTAGTCGAGCGTGCCGACGAACTGACACGGCGGGCCTGAGGGCGCAACAAGAGGCGGCGAGTCGGCTCTGCTTGGCTCTGCGCGTGCGGGCGAGCCGGCAACGCTGCGGGCCGGTGAAGTTTGTGAAGAGAGGCTCGTCCCCGAGCACGGCGGCGTAGGCGGAGGTGAAGGCGCGGGGCAGCGTGACGGCTCTCTCGCCGCCGCAGGCAGAGTCGGAGGGAGGCGGAGGGCCGAGCGACGGGAAAGCGACGTGCTCCGCGACGATGGCCTGTTCACAGCCGTGGGTGTGAAGAGACGCTGTTCACACCTCTCGTCTCTGTGCTCCGCGACGATGGCCTGTTCACAGCCGTGCGCCTGTGAAGAGGCGCCGTCCCCAGGGGCAGGGCGGCGGAGTGCGCCGCGACGGCGGCCATGTGCGGGTGCGAGTGCGGCAGCGAGCCGGAGGTGAGGAGGCGGTGCACGCCCGAGCCGGGGATCGAGTTTAGGTCGCAGCCTGCCACCACGCCGCAGCCGCCGTGTCTCGCCGCGAGCTCGCACGCCGCGGAGAAGGCGGCGTGCGCCTGATGGATGATATGTTGTACATTTTATGTTTGAACTAGCTCGCACGCCGCGGAGACGGGGGTGCGTGCGCCTGCGCGATCTGCGTCCACGGCTCGGTGAAGGTGCAGCCTAGACTCCGCGAGATGCCCCGAGATGAGCCGAGATGAGCCGAGATCTGCGTCGAAGCGCGGTGCAGGGGCAGCCCAAATGCGTGCACAGAGCGACGAGCGGCAGCCCGCGACGGCGGTGGCGCAACGCCACCACCACCGCCACCTGCGCGCCCCGCCCGAAGTGCTGCCGCGACTGCTCGTCGGCGCACGCGGCGACGAGCACCTGGTTGAAACGAGCACCTGGTTGCATCTGCTAGAGCGCCTTGCTCGACCGGCACGTGCTCATTGCACATGACACATGATGTGACATCACTGCACATGCTAGAGCACACCTTGTTGATTGGCACTGTCACGTGCTCGAGAAGCTCAAACTCGGACCGCCGCCAGTAGACCGCGTTGCCGATCTGCACGGCAGGCCACGCAGACCTGCGGGGAAGGGTCCGAGAAGGCTCTTCTCTGCCCCAAGCCGCTGCCGACCTGCTCTTGCGGGCCACGGGTGCCCATCCCGCGTCTTGCGCGCGTACTTTCCGTCGTAGCCGCGGCTGCGCAGCGCCGCGTCCACCGCCGCGAAGTGGTTGCGCTCCTACGCGAGATCAGCCGAGATCAGCCGAGATCAGCCGAGATCAGCCGAGATCAGCCGAGAGTGGCGGAGGTTCGTCCAGCCCAGCGGTCGCGCTCCTCCTGCCCCTCCGCCCCGGGAGGCGTGCCCTGCAGCTCTTGCAGGCAGAGGATGGACGGCGCGTGCAGCTCGATCTCTGCGATCTGCAGCTCCAGCCGGTGCGGCCAAGCGAGGTGCCGCTCTTCGGCGTGCGGGAACGCCTCGCAGTACGTCAGCATGTCGGCCAGCAGGTTGAACGTCATCAGGCTCACGTCGGGCGGCGAGGCGCCTGTTCACGGCAGCGGGTGTGAATGAGACGCTCTTCACACCTCCTCACGTCGGGCGGCGAGGCGCCCGCGGGCTGTGGAGGCACGAGTCCCCTCGCCTCGGGCGACGGAGTTAGCCGCTCGAGGAAGAGGCCGTCCGCCGAGAGGGAGACGAGGGGCGACTCGCCCGGCCGGGGCAGCAGCGCGACCAGCTGCTGCGGAGACAAGTTGGCGAGCGGCTCGTGGCGCGCGGCGGCGACCGCCTCGTGGCGCGCGATCCCCGCGAGTGGCTGCAGCTGCGGCATCGCACACAGCTCCTCCACCCGGATCCTACAGGAAGGCTCCAAGACGGCTCCAAGAAGGCTCCCGTGGGCATCGCACACACCTCCTCCCCCCGGGATCCTGGCGCCGCACCCGCCACCCTCGAGTGCGCCCGGCGCAGACGCGGCGCGCACGCGGCGACGCACCTCGGCGTCGAGGGTCAGGCTCGCGTCTCCGAGCAGCTTCGTCACCGCCGCAACCACTGCCGCGCGCGCCGCCGCCGCCACCGCAGGCGGCAGCGCGCGCGCAGGGGAGCGGGCTGGCTGTCGCGAGGCGCGCACACTCGACTTATCGTCGGACACCTGCGCACGGGAGGAGAGGGACTTATCTCGGCGCCGGGAGGAGAGGGACGCTGAGCCGAGACCGTCCCGAGATCGCGAGAGGCGGTGCGGGCGCCTGCAGCCGCGGCGAGTGCGACAGCACGTGTGCCACCGCCGCCAGCTGCGGGTGGCACAGCTTGCGCATCCGCGGGAAGGCGCAGAGCGTAGAGATGGGGACCCAGCCGTCCGGGTCGCTCAGCTGCTCCATCAGGAAGCCGTCTCCCGCCACGTCGCGCCGCGTCAGGTACCACTCCACCTGCTCGAGCAAGAGAGCCTCAGGCGAGATCGTCCGACCGGTCAATGCAGCACTCGCTTCCGCAGCGTCAGGCGCCGCAACACCTGCGTGCAGATCTTCTCGAGCAGCGTCATGCGGCGAAGCTGCCCTCCGATAGGTGCCTTGCCGCCGCCGTCGTGCCTCCCCCCCTCCTCCTCGCCCTGCAGCACCAGCTCCGCCGACGACGAGACGGCCTGACGAGGCCAGAGCAGCTCGTCAACTCTACCGGCTGCAGCCGCACCTCCTCTGCAGGACAACAGGCCGCCTCGCGCACGAGCGCCGCCCGGCGCGCCGCCGGCCCGCGCGCGGCGTCGACGAGCTGCGAGAGCTGCGCGTACGACCGAACCACCTAACCGCGACTCCGCCGTCCGTGAGATCAGATTCAACTCACGAGTGCAACTCACCGGCCGCCGGCTTGAATGGGCACCCACCCACCTAGCACCCACCCACACGCCGGCGCACCTGGTCGAGGTGCCCAGACACTTCCTAGACACTTCCTAGACACTTCCTAGACACTTCCCACACGCCGGCACACCTGGTCGAGGGGCGCGTACCCCTCCTCGTCCTGCAGCAGCTGCAGGTGCAGGTCGCGGTGGTAATTGTTGTCCGAAAAGAGGAACCTGCCCACAGCGACGGCGGGGTGTGGAGAGTCGCTGCCCGCCGGCGGTGGCTGGAGGAGAAGGGAGGCACTCGAGCTGGTTGCGCAGCTGCACTCGGAGCGGCATCTTGCGGACCGCGGAGCCGTCGCCCGACAGCTCGACCACCATCGAGCCGCGAGCGCGCAGGCAGTCGGCCACGACGCCGACACCCCCGAAGGGCCACACCGCGGGGCCGAGAGGAGAGTAGTGGAGGAGGGAGGCGATGGGAAGGAAGCCGTCCGCCTGGTGCGCCTCGCGCTGCAGAGCCGGCACGCCGCGCTCGAAGCCGGATACCAATAGCTCCTCCACCTGCTGCACCACTCTCGCGACGTCCGCCTCGCCCATCGCAACAGAGGCGCGAGTGACGGAGTGGACGCGGCTCAGCGCGATGGGCTGCGTGGACGACGGGAAGCTCGGCGGAGCAAAGTTGACGTCGACTTGCATACTCAATCGTGAGCAGCGACTAGCGCGAATAGCACAGCTGGAATAGCAGCGCGAATAGCACAGCTGGAATAGCAGCGCGACCTAGCGGACTCGCGACGACCCCAGCCCCGAGCTGCTGGCCCTCGCAACGAGTTCCGGCGCCCGACAATCGGGCGCGGCGGAAAGAATTCGCTTTCGACTACCCCAACTACCACACGAAAGTCGTCGCGGTGGCGCCGGCCGGCGAAAATTCAAAGAATTCCCGCCGCCGAAACCTGCCTCGCCGTGGAATGTTACTGACAGCAACAGGGCATATCTAGATACCTTTAACCCTTTTACGTACACATTTCGAGCGAGTGAAAACCAACTCCTGAGCACGGCGCCGCAGGCGCCTGTTGATAGGTCCAGGTGATAGCCCTGGATGCAGGATGGGCAATGCAATCGCCTACTTGGGCCTCAGATCGCCCGACCGCGTCCCGCGGTGCTCTGTGGTCGGATTTGTGACGCCGCCGCACCGCGCCGCGGCCGGGGGCCCGCCGGAGGACGAGGATGGCCGTGAGGGACCGGGACGAGCTCTGGGTTGCAGTCTGGGAGGTTCAGTGTCAGTGAGTATATTGTAGAGAGGCCACTCATGTGCACAATATCTTGACTGAGAGCTAAGCCAGGGGAGGCGATGCCGGGGCCGTACAGCAGCTTGATGGTGCTTCGCCGGCGTAGAAGCGGCCGCGGCGGGCTCCGGGTGCCTGAAAAAAAGACGGAGTTACGTGGGCTGTGGGAGATTTACTGTCGACAACACTCAAACGACACTGTGGCGTGATCCTCTCATATATGGCTAAATAATTGACCGAGCCGTTTTTTAAGTTCCACCGCTACGACTGGAGATATATCGAGATTGGGTCTTCAAGACCCTTACTGTCCAAGCCTAAAGTCTGCCCAGGTTGTCAGGGACACGATCCCGGCGTGAACACGCCGATCTGACAAAATCCCGAGTGCCTACCGCGGTAGGCTTTGTTTGAAGTTAAAAGGAAAACGAGGGACGCACGCCGGCGAAACACCATCAAGCTGCTGTACGGCCCCGGCATCGCCTCCCCTGCGGCTTAGCTAGACTGAGAGATATTGTGCATATGGTTAGTCTCAACAATATATACACGTGACACTGAACCTCCCAGAGCTCGTCCCGGTCCGCCACGGCCATCCTTGGCCTCCGGAGAGCCCCCGGCCGCGGCGCGGCTATCACCTGGACCTATCAACAGGCGGCTGCGGCGCCGTGCTCAGGAGCTGCTGCTCCAACGGGGTGTCAGCGGCTTACCCCACTAACTCGACCACGGCGAAGCGAATGCGCGGGGTCCGACGACCTCAAGCCGCCGCATTCGGCCGATCTTGTTCACGGCCAGCTGATCCCGGGTCCGGCAAAAAGTTTTATTTCGCCGGACCCCCACGGGTCGGTGGTGCCCATTAGCCACTCTCTCTATTAGCCTCTCTCTCTCTCTCTCTCCCATTAGCCATAGGAGCACCCCAGGGTTCGATTTCCGAAGAGTTTTTCGGCCGCGTGTGGATTTGGGCACTGGGGTGTGGACTGGCGCGCACATCTAACACACGAAAGTCGTCGCGGTGGCGCGCCGGCCCGGCTCTCGCTGACCTTCCGAGGTCTACATGTTTCTGCGCCCCTGCCCCGCCATCCTTGTTGTCCAGGCGCTAGTCTTTTCCTCGAGCCGAAATCCGACGCTGACCCTGACCGGCTCCTCGGCGGCGGCGCTTTGCCGCGCTTACGCTGTTGCCGAGCCCGCCCCGTCCTGCCGAGTCTTGGGCTTTCGCGGATGGCTGCTCAACGGTCGTGCGATCCGTGGCGACAAGGCCGTCGACGCGCTTCTCCTCTCATCTGCCGCCTTTGCCGGTCTCTCGCCAGCTCTGCGCTCGCACATCGCAAAGGAGAGCGGCCGCCTCTCGGCCAACAGGACGGCTGACGCACACTGCGAGGCGGCTTCGCGGGCGGCCGACGCCGCGGATGAGGCAGCTTCGCGGATGGCCGCTGCGGATGTTGTGCACGGCGGCATATGCGACAGAGTGCCGCTCGTCGGTCCCGATGACCCGACACGGGTGCACTTTGATGTGGCGCACGACGCAGAAGGCTGCTTCGTCACCGACCAAGGAAAGAACAACTGCTACGACTACGCCACCGACATCCTGACCAACACGTTTGCGCAGCCGGGCCGCGGGTCCGGCGTGTGCCGGAAGACGGCTCGCCCCTGTGTCCCAAACACGTGCGACGACGTGCGCAAAGCCGCAGAGTCTGACGGGCTTGTGTGGCATGGCAACGCGCTGCCGGATGCACTTCCTGCCGCTGGCCACTACGTCAGTCTGCACATATGGCCACAGTCGAACTTCCATTGGCTGAGGATGGACGCCGACAAGTTCTGGTCCCACAAGCCGGGCGGTTCGCCCGTGCGCAATGTGGACAACAGCGGCCGCTTGATCAACGACCCGGCGAGAGCCGACGTCAGTCCGTGGTCGAACCACTGCGGGTACATGCTCGCACGGCCGTCGAACCTGACGCTCTACTGAGCGACAGCGCACCCCGCACTTGACCGCGACCAAACCGGTGCCGGTCCGGTCCCGTCCCTTGTCGTTATGTGTACGCGGTGTACGCGGTGTCGCGGTGGCATATTGCAATACGTAGGCATGCACACATCATAAATAAAAACGGTCAAACTCATCTGAGACGAGATCCGATCAGGGATGCGCGATGGATCGCCGTGTGATATACAAGTATTACGACTCTCTACTCTTTGTGTTCGGAGCGGACGGCGTCCGGGACGGTCGGGGGACGGCATCGGCCCGACGGCCGCCGAGGGAACGTTGGGAAGAGGCACGAGCGACGAGGAGGGCGGCGACCTCAACCGACTATGGAGGACCTGTCGCCAGGCGACGCAGAGAGCAGACGACGGGGGAGAGTTGGAGCAGACGCGCAGGGCGAGACGAGGGAGGGAGCAGGAAAGCTTTGCGGAGATCAGCAGGAGGATGTACGAAGAGTTCAGGAGCAGCAGGCAGGGGCCCGAGGGACCATGTGGAAGACGGCTAGTGCTAGTCCCCCATCGGAACGAAACCCCCCCGTCAGCCTGGGCGGGAGTCAGCCACCCGTGGCCACGCACAGCACCTGCACGATGACGATGGCCGTCGAGGTCTGCTGCCTGCGAGCGAGCCGGACGTGACATGGGCGCCCGGTGGTCAGGGCTCTCTTGCCCGTAGCCCGATGCCAATCATCTGGCCCGCTGGGTGCGCTTCTTAGCTCCCCGGCCCTCCTGGATGGTAGTGCGGTTAATGACTGCACTCCCAAGTGCTCCAAGTGCTCCAAGTGCTTCGGTGGCACGTGGACAGGAAGGCTCGCTACGAGCTCGTAACGTGCAGCTTCACGGTTACTGGACCGTCACGTGTCTGGTTCTTGCCCAGCAAGATTGGGCGTCTGCAGTCCCTTTGATGGGCGGCCCCTGGGTGGGGGCCACCTCGAACCCCAAGCCTGGGTTTCGAGCAGAGGGTGCCCCGGATTCATCCATCCGTTGGGCCCCCCGGTGCCTTCGAACTGATCATGTTGCGCAGCAGCCATCCCTAGCCAAATCCACGGACCCACACGTGTGTCCCTATCCAGAAGGGCGTCGCAGACGATGCAATGGGGCCACAAGCGGCGACACTCGATGCATCTGACTGCTCGGTGAGGGCGGCCTCCGTTGCAAGTTGTGGTTGGCATACCCATCGTGGCGTGCACGAACATGATTGCAGGCAGAGGGATGCCGCGCTCATGCTGCTCGGCGGTGAGCGACGGTGCAGCGGTCGGGGCACGGGGCCGGACGGCGAGGAGCAGGCAAAGCGGGATGTCAGTTCGTGAGTTCTGTGTCCCCGTCCCTGTGCTGCACCTTCCTCTCCCGCGTGAGTCCCTGAGAACCCCCCACTACATAGCGCCACCTCGTGAGCTGTCCTGTGATCTGTGTGCTGTGTGTCCAGCAGTCCGGACCCGGTGCTACGGCCGGTGACAGTGTGCCTGCGCTGGTGTCGGCTCCCAAGCCAATCGTGTGCAGCGTGTGTGTGCGTGTGGCCCGTCCTCCATGCTAGTAATCTGCAAGGTGGATGTGTAGTAATCTGCAAGGCGGATTGTGTGGTGTGTAGTAATCTGCAAGGGCCAAGGCAATTGTGACCCGCCGTAGTAATCTGCACGCGAAAGGTATTTCCTCAATAAGAAGGCTGTGAACGGCGGCAAAAACGTCTCCCGAGGATGTCCGCGGTCGACTTCTGGCGGCAGCAAGTCGTCCCGGCGCTGCCGCCCTCGCCCTCGCCGCCGTGCACCGCTCCGGGCCGCGACCGGCACGGCACGGGCAACAGCGGCGACTGCTGTGAGAACTCCTGCCTCGAAGAGCGTGACCCGACCGGTGAGCCACCAGAGCCCCGCGCTGTGCTCCATCTGCTCTCTCTGCGAAGCTGCCGCCGCACGCCGATCCCACCAGCAGGCCGTGACCCGCCACTGCCACCAGTCGGCTCGCTGCCTTAACCACCGCCCGCCGCCGCCACTGCCGCCACTGCCCCTGCCACCCGCCGCTCACTCATCCGCCGCCTTCATCTCGCCCTCTCCGCCGACGCCCAGCACGGCCCTCCGCAGATCCCGTGTATGCCCTCTACTCGCTCGTTGTCGTATGCCGCTCCGCGTGTCTCCCGATGCCGCCTCCGTCGCCGCTCCCACCCGCTCCGCCCGCGCTGCCGCCCGCGCTGCCTGCGCCGCCGTCGCCGCCGCCACCGCCGTCGCCGCCGCTGCCCTGCACAGCGGGCGGGAGTGACGTGTGGGCGACGGGAGAGCGGGTTCCCTGCTGCAAGCCCTGGGTAGAGCAGTTCGTGCCCCGGCCGGGCCACAAAGGCACGAGGCTAGCCGAGAGACTATACAACGCACGCCTGATTGGTGTGTTAGGTCTATACTAACGCTCTCTGCGTATTGAGTCGTATCAGGACCGCTCCGCCTCATGTGCTTCGAGCTCGGACACGCCGGCGCCTTTCTCGACGCCGCCGCCGCCTTCGCCACCACCGCGCCGCTGCCGCCGCTGCCGCCGCTGCCGCCGCTGCCGCCCTCTCCGCCTTCACCGCCAGCGCTCTGGCCACTGCCTCTGCCGCCGCCGCCGGTCCTGCCGCTGCCGCCGCCGCTGGTGCTGCCGCCACCCCCACTGCCGCGGCCGCCGCCGCCATCGCCGTCGCCGTCGCCACCCCCGGCGCCCCCGCCGCACCCGCCCGGCGACAGCGACGTCGAGACGGCGGCGCCGCCGATCAACTCGGGGACGCCGCTGCAGCACGTGTTTGGCGTGAGAGTGGACGTGGGGTACTACGAGACGGTGACGTGGCTGGAGCAGCAGCCGATTGGCATCGCCGCCTCCCTCTTCCTCGCTGCTGCAGCGTGGGTTGTTCACTCCCATCTCGCCGCCCTCATGGCCACACACACACACACACACACACACACACACACACACACACATTCCTGCTGCAGCCGCCTCTTCCTCGCTGCTGGCAGCGTGCCCCCCCCGGCCTCACCGCGGGCGGCCATATCTAGTCACCCCGGAAGCACAATTAGCCAGCATTGTTAAGCAGGCCCTCCTCCTCGCCGCCGGCTGCTGCTGCTGCGCCGTGCGGCCGCGTAGGCCTCCACATGCCTCGTCGCGACGGGCGCGTAGTGTTAGTAGTAAGTAAGCAACCTTAATTCCAAGGCCGCGCCCCTCTCCACGCCCAAGCGACTAGCGACAGGTGACGTGGCCTCAGTCCACATAGTCAGTCCACATAGGGACTGAGACACAGAGAGTGAAAGCACGGACGGGGCGCCGGCAGGGGCCGCGCAAGGGAGAGGGAGGAGGGAGAGATTGTGAGTGCTGTCTAGGCGCCAAGGTCGGCCGGCCGCCGCCAAAACTCGCGCGAGGAAGCGGCGAGGAGGGAGGAGAGGCGGTGGGAGCGCACGGCGCTGCAGGCGGCGGAGGCGGCGGAAGTGGCGGCGGAGGCGGAGGCGGAGGAGGAGGCGGCGAAGGCGGAGGCGGAGGCGGAGGCGAGGGCGGCGGCGGAGGCGAGGGCGGCAGCGAGGGCGAGGAGAGACGCCGCGCCCGCCGCCGGCGCCGAGCGACGTGGCGCCAGCATCCCGCCGCTGCACGGGCGACGCTTGGGATGGCATTCGGCCCAACGCTCTTGGCGCTGTGCTCCTAGGGCTAGGCGCTGCTCGCCCGTACGCCGTAACCGTCCCGAACTCCGCCTTTGGTTTGGACGCGGTGAGTGAGCGATATGGGAGCGATATGGGGCCGAGGGGAGACCGTGTTCACATCGGGCGGGGGCACGCGGTTTGCGCACACCAGGACTAGGGGGGCAGCACGCGCACACCACTCCATAGGGCCGATTGTTACGCACGCGAGACAGCCGAATCGTTGATTCGACGTCAACTGCGCCCCGCCCCCTCCCTCTCCCCCTGACACCCGCCCGAGTGTGAGAAACGGCGGAGGGGAAGCTTGTGGCTGCTAAGTGCTATTCCTGCGGCTTGTGTTCACGGCTACAGCTGTGAACAGGCGGACGAGGCCGCCTACTCCTCCAGCGGCTGCTCCTCGGTATGGTCGGAGCGACACGCTCCCGCCTATTCATAGCCGCGCCTGTTGTTTGTTTCTGTGTGTATCCGCGCTCTTGGCGCGATTACGAGAGGGACTAGTGTGTCGCACTTGGTAGCTTTCGTAAAACATTTCCAAATTCGGAGCACGAGCTGAGGCCACGAGCTCGCAGCTGCAGCTCGACCGCCGCGCCCCCTTTGGCAGGACGCAATCCGACCCTCAAGTGCTTTTGAGGACAAGAGTCGAGCGGCGTGTCACGGTCTTGTCAATATTTATTTCTCTTCTTTTGGAACAAAGAAAATTGAAGCGAAGATCGTCCGCTAAATCCGTGCTTTCGGCGCACTTGAGGGGAAGCCGCTGATCGAGCCCCCAGCGTGGCCGCGGCCGCCTCCCGCGCAGCACCGCCGCTGGGGACGACACGCTGCGGAATCGGATCGAGCCCATGCATGGGGGAGGAGGGCGCAGTCGGCGAATTGGAGGAGGAGGGCGCAGTCGACATTCCTGGGTAGTCGACGGGCCCCCGGGGGCGACGGGGGTGCTCTCGCGGGGGGTCCCCCCAGTCAAGGGGGTCTGGGGCGCAGCCCCAGGTAGCCCGCCGCAGGCGCCGATTTTTTGGGGCTTTTTTGACTGATTTTCATGAGGTGTTGCTACTATTTTGGGACCAGTTGAAGCCTAAAAATGGCTACAAATACAGCCACAGCAGCTGCTAGTCGTGAGCTGCTACTGTGTGGCAGAGCCCAGAGAGAGGGCCTTCAGGAGCACTATTCAGTTTGATCCAACTCAATGTTGCGGAGTAGTAACACTGTTCCGTTACCGTGAGCGGCCGGCGGCCGGCGGCGGCCGGTGGCGGCACGCGGAGCACTCCGTGAGCGGTGACGGGTGCGGACGAGCGAATGAGAGGTCCCTTTCAGTGAGAGATAGGCAGCCCTGGTCTCTAACAACACATCTTCCACAGATAGCGACCTCTCATTCGCTCGTCCGCGCCCGCCACTGCTAGTCGGGACACTCCCGGCGTGCGGCCCGGTCCCGGTCGTCACTCCGGTACGTTGCTCGTGTTCACACCGTCAGAACTCAGCTCCGCTAAGGATCCAGCGTCTGAGACTTGGGCAGCTTACACAACTTTTGTAGTAGAGCACAATGGCACCCTTGGATCAAGTGGATCACTTCATTACTAGACCGTACTAGAGGTCCCCGTTTTCGGCCGCCGCGGCCGGAGAGCACCCCCGTCGCCCCCGGGGGCCCGTCGACTACCCAGGTCGACATTGGCGTGTCTGACTCAGAGGAGGAGTTGGAGGTGCTCCGGCAACCTAACCTGATTCAGAAGCTCGCCGACGTTGTCACTCAACACGTGCGTCATGCGTGACCGAGCTTGAGGGAGGAGCTCCGCTAACGATTTGGCCGGCCACCCAACGCCGCCGCCCATCACTCTTTTCGATGCCTGCCTCAGCCTCAGCCTCTGCCGAAGGCTCGATGGAAGCGCCGGCGGCGGCACCACTCCCTCCGCCCGCCCCACCGCCGCCGCCTCCCAAGGTGCCGTCGGACGTGGCGACGAGGGTACAGCAGTGGGACGCGGCCGCTCCGGTGCCACTTGGGCCGCCTCGCACGCCCTCCTCGGGCAACAATCCGCCAGATGGGAACGATCCGCCCGACATGTGGCTGCCAAAGCCAACGCAGCCTGCCGAAGTCGCCGAGTCGCGGAGAAGCTCCAAGTCCGAGAGAGGGGAGTCGACGGCTTCGTCGGAGGCGCCGACTGGCCCGGGCCCCGCCGCGAGTGCGGTTGAGTTCGAAAAGATGCCGGGCGTGCTCGACGCGAAGATCGAGGCGCACGACATCGACGCGGCGTTGCGGCCTACAAAGATAAGCGTTGGGCCCTTGTGGCTTAAGCGCGAGCAGGTCGGACTGCTCGAGAAACCAAGCACGCGCCGGCTGACCGAAAGCGACCAGACGACGGAGCGGCAGCGAGCATTCGATCTGCTGGACGCGCTCTCCCGGGCCGGTTCTCTCCCGATTGAGTGCGCCAGCCTGCACGTGATGGTAGCTGCCACGCACTGTTTCGACCTCTCGCTCATGGAGACGGTGGTGGCGCGCAACACCAACCCAATCGAGAAGCTGGAGCACTCGAGCCTGCTGCTCGCCGAGGTGGTGCACGCCACGCCTGCAGCGTCGCTCGTGCGCCCCGAGGCTTTTGAGCGTGTCAAAGCGTTTGCGGCGCCGCAACTGCTCGGGGGAATGTCAGTCTGAATGCGGGCGGATTCTAGCCTGGTGCCGTCTCCACTCCCAGCCGACCTCGTGCCATGGGGGGGCGGGATGGGCGATGGCAGGGGCGTGAGGATGGGGATGGCGATGTGGGGAATGGGCTTGGGGGTGGGCGGGGTGCAGGGCTGGAGGGGGGGTCGAGGGGAGGGCAGCGTTACCGCCGAATACTCTACCCCGGCTAAACACGCGGCGCTGGGGACACACAGTGGCTGCTTGCGTTCGTTATTTTCAGAGTAGTCCAGACTTTAGTCAGTGCACCGCTGCGCGCTCGGCGCTGGTCTTCGCGGTAAACCACTTTTTCTCCTTTGAGGCAGACGTGCGCGCGCAAGCCACACTCAACGAAAAGCAGTACAGTATATCCTTCCGCAGTTGTCTACTTGTCTGCCGCTCACAACACCGCCATCGCCGCCCTCCAGCGCGCCATGGCCATGGACGGGGCGGGCTGCCACTGGCTCGCCCCTGCGACGAGGCACTCTACCGACCGCAGCACCGGCGACTCCGCCTCTGCGCCGTCGCAGTCCTCGTCGCCGCCGCACACGTAGAGCGCGCCCTCGAGCACCGCCGCCACCGCGCCTCGGCGGCGGGAGCCTAGGGTGTGAATGTAGCGTCGGAGGGCGCGCGGTGTGCTTGATACAAGGGGCTTGGAGTCCCGCTCGAGTTGCTAGCGAGAAGGCCTGGGCCTGTCTACATCTAGCGGCGGGAGCCCATCGGCGGTCCGTCGCGCCACTCGCCCGTCGCAGGGTCGTAGCACTCGACGGACTGCAGGCAGCCCGAGTCCTACCCACGAACCAGACAGTCACAGAGGAGCCGGTCCCAGCTCGGCGTCCTCAGGCGGCCGGGCTCCTCGTCCCGGCCGCCGCACACGTAGAGAAGCCCGTCGAGCGCTGCGGCGACGGCGCAGCGCCGAGCGCAAAGCATCGGAGGCGCCGCCTCCCACGCGCCCGCCTCGTTCAGCCGCTCCACGGAGCGGAGGCAGCCGCCGACGCGGTCGTTACCTGAGAAGGCAACCGGTGCTCGGCCATCTAGCGAGCTGATTGATGCGGCAGCCGCCGACGCGGTCGTCGCCGCCGCAGACGTACAGCGTGCCATCGAGCACCGCCGCCGCAGCCTCGCAGCGCGCCTCGAGCATCGGCGACACCGCGCTCCACGTGCTCGCGACCGGCTCAAACGCCTCGACAGGGGGGAGGGAAGCATTGGCGCAGAGAGGTGTGAGGAAGCTCCACGTGCTCGCGACCGGCTCGAGCGCCTCGACAGAGCGAAGCCGCTCGTAGTTCTCGTCGACGCCGCCGGCGACCAGCATCCTCCCGCCCAAGACGGCGGCGATGGCGGCGGAGCGTGCGGTGCGCATCGACGGGGCATGCGACCAGACCTGCGCGTGGAGGAGCGAAGGGATGGCCAGGAGCTAGGGAGGCGCATCGACGGGGCGCGCCGACGGGCCTGAGAGGTGATTGGTTGAGAATTGTCAATGAGGAGCCCATTCATCGCGCCGGCGGGGGCAGTGCAGCCAGACCAGCGTCGCCGCGTCGAGGACCTCCACCTCGCGCAGCACGGCTCGCGCCTCGTGGATCCACACGTCAAACCAGTCAGCTATACTTGCGAAGTAGTCGCTACCTCGCGCAGCACGGCTCGCACCTCGTTGCCGTTGCCGCCCGCGACGTAGATGCGGCCGCCCAGCGCCGCCGCCGCGGCCTCCGAGCGCGCGGTCCGCATCGGCGGCGCCGGCAGCCACGCGCGCGCCGCTGGCTCGTACCGCTCCACCGAGCAGAGGCCCGTCTCGCCTCCCTCTTCGTCACAATCCCCTCCGACGCCGCCGATGGCGAAGGCGGAGGCGCCGCGCCCGCGCCCGCCGCCGCTGCTCTCGAGCCGCTCCTGCGCCGCCACCGCCTCCGCCATCCCAGCGGCGGCCGCCTCCTCGATCAGCATCCGGCCGAGGTGGTAGCCGGCCTCGACGCAGCCCGCGCCGAGCGCGCGCTGCAGCAGCTCCTTCGCCTCGGCGCGGTTGCTGGTGCCGGCCGCCCAGACGCCGCGCCGGAGCAGCCACTCCCGCACCTCGTCCTCCGGAAGCGTGTCCGAGTCCACCACCGACAGGACCATCGCCCGCACCGCCGGCAGCGCGACCAGCGCCTTGTTCGGAAGGACGGCGCCCGTGTTCGGCGAGGTGTCGTGCGACGAGAGCCAGCGCGAGACGGCGTCGCGCTCGTAGATGAAGCCGTCCGCGGCCGACACCGGATCCACCAGCAGCGCGTTTGTGATTGGGCAGTGAAGGCTCTCCGCCATGGACGCCACGACCTCCTCGGCCGACGAGCGGCGAGAGAGCGCCGGCGCGCCAAAGACGCCGCCCGACGACGAGCGGCGCCCGCTGTCAGCGAACCGGACCGGCGGCGCGGAGCGGGCTCTGGCCTCGTCCATGTCCGCGTCTCGCCCGCTCCCCGCTCCTGGCGCTGAGCCTGGAAAAGAATTGAGAGAAAACACGACTTCTTATTTACGAAGGACTGGGGCGCGCGAACGGCACCAACAGTTGATTTGAAAAAAGAAAGAAAGAAAACAGACAACCCAAGGGAGGGATGGGAGGACGGCACACCACACAGGGATTTTAAGGAGAGGGGTGTGGTGCGCTAGCCGTCGCCCACCCTAGGGAGTCTGCCTCTTCCTATCTCTTTTCGCAGTCTCTCGCCGCTTCTCGCTGCAACCTTCATGCCACCTCGCGGCCGTCCCACTCTCGTCGTTCTCTCCCTTGTCACTTCCTCCTGTGTCGCGTCATTCTCTTCTGCCTCGTCCGGCGCCGCCGCCTGCCGTTCCCTTGTTCTCTCGGCTTCTTTCGCCTTTCGGCGCAGCTCCGCCCTCCTTGCTGCATATCCTGGCCCCTCGAGTTGATTTGAAGAATAAACTTACAAGCTGTTGGTTTCTTTACATTTTGCCGTGCCGGGCCGCGAGCCGCCGGGGCCGGCAACCCATGAGCGCCCGACTTGACGAGTCCGCCGCGGCGGCTCGAGCTCTGGTGGCTGCTGTCCTCGACCGGGTCGTCCGGGCGCTCGCCACAGACTCACCGCCCACGCCGAGTGACCTCCGCCGGGTCTTTGGGGAGGCTTCGTTCCCCACCGCGGCGATCGACGCCGGCATCGGCGAGTCGGCTGCCCCGCCTTCGCTCACCCAGCTGCGTCAGATCTTTGGCGAGGCTGCCTTTCCCGCCGCCTCTGCGCCGCTCGCCGCTGCAGATGCTCCCGCCGAGGCGGCCAGCGGCCCAGAGGCTCCGAGCTCGGCGGCGCCGCCCGACGAGTCGCGAGGAAGCGGCGCACCCAGCCCGCGAGCCGTCAAGGCGCTCGGCCTCGGCCTGGCTGCCTTTGCCGTCCCGCCGCCGTCACCGCATAAGGCGGCGTCCAAGGCGATGATCGAGGCGGTGGTGTGGGGGGCGGTGTCGCGCTCGACTGACGAGATCGACGACGAGGCGGCGAGCGGAGTCTCGAGCGGCCTCGCCGCGCCTCCGGCCCCGCAGGTCTGCTCTCCCAGATGCCAGATACACACCCCTGCTCCAAGCCTGCACTCGAGAGGACACTCTCGGCAGCATCCGAGGCTGTACTCGCTGCATGCAGCGCCTCCAGCAGGTCCGCCCGGCGCAGCGCGGCTCGGCGGTGTCCCGGATACGTCCATGCCATGTCCGAGACATGTCCACACAGGCGGACCGCGGCTCGGCGGGGCGCGCCACCGCTGCAACTGCTGGCCTGAGGAGCGCAACCTCGGGAGGGAGGGAGACGTCTGGCCAAAGAGAAACCTCGGGCGGCGAGGCGCGGCGGGAGGCGCGGGAGCCCTCCACACCCCGCCTCTCCACACCCCGCCTCTCCACACCCCGCCTCTCCACACCCCGCCTCTCCACACCCCGCCTCTCCACACCCCGCCTCTCCACACCCCGCCTCTCCACACCCCGCCTCTCCACACCCCGCCTCTCCACACCTGCAGGCGCAGGAGCTCTTCGGCGAGCCGCTCGCGATCGGGACGCCCTCGATGATGAGCCAGTTCGCAGGA
This sequence comes from Emiliania huxleyi CCMP1516, assembly GCF_000372725.1. NCBI lineage: Eukaryota > Haptophyta > Isochrysidales > Noelaerhabdaceae > Emiliania > Emiliania huxleyi. The sequence goes on from NW_005200600.1 coordinate 809,280, forward strand.
GCTCCTCCTTTCATCAGGAGAGCCGCTCGTGCTTCGTCAGGACGTCCTCTTCTAACCAATCAGCACGAGTGCATTCACCAATCAGGCGAGTCACTCGTGCTCTTCGTCAAGGACGTCGCGCACCGGACGTCGCTCGCGCGCCCTGCGTCTCCGGTGGCAGAGGTAGCCGAGAGGTAGCCGGGAGGTGGCCGAGAGGTGGCCGAGAGGTAGCCAAGAGGTGGCAGAGAGGTGGCAGAGAGGTGGCCGAGAGACCAGTCTCTTCCCGCTGGGCCAGTGGGCGGCGCCTCTTTACACCTCGAGCTGCGAGCAGGTGCCGCTGCCGCCAGCAGCGCCCGAGGGCGGCGAGGAGGTGGCGGAGGAGGAGGTGGAGGAGGAGGAGAAGAGCCCGCGCGGCGAACCTTCGGCCAACGCGCTTGACCTGCTCGGCTGGTCTTCGGTCGCGCTGGGCGAGGCCCACAAGCCGTTGCCCCCCGCGGTGCCGCCGCCGCCAGCGGGTCCGCCTCCGCCTCCGCACCCCAGCGCAGCTGCAGCAGCGCCTCCGCCTCCGCCTCCGCCTCCGCCCCCGCCTCCGCCTCCACCCCCGCCTCTGCCGGGGCCCGCGATTGCGCCGGCGACCGCAGAGAGGCCGTCGGCCGCCTCTCGCCCCACCAGCCGCCTCTGGATCCCGCGGCTGCGGAGGCTACTCTGGCGCGACTCGGCAGTTAAGGACTCGGCAGCGGCGCACTCGCCGCCCGGCGGCTGCAGTGCCTGCTCTGAACGGCGTCTCTTCACACGGACTGGCGGTGTGAACAGGCGCCGTCGCCGCCCGAGCCGCGAGGGCCGCCCCGGGCGCAGTGCTACCTTGTGTACGCGCCCACTGACGGCGGGTCCCTCTTTCTGATGTGGTCGCTCAAGCCCGTCAAAGGCGCGGCCGGCGTGCGTGTCCTGGCCGGCGAGCTGTGGAGACACGAGGGCGGCGCCGCGAATAGGCGCGCTCGCGACGTGCGTGCCGGAGCTGCCTCCTGGCAAGGGGCTGCCTGGCCGGTGTGGGCGACGGAGAGAGGGCCGGAGATGCGCCGAGCCTGACCGAGACGGGCCGAGAGTAGGTGTGAGCTCGCGAGGGAGATCAGCCTCGGCCGCAAGTACTACGAGGGGTGCGACGAGCTGCTCGAGGCGGTGGCGTCCCCGCGCCCCTTTCTCCACCCGGCCCCCCGCCCCTCTTGCGTACCCCGCGTAGGTGGAGGGAGTTCCTCAAGGCGGCGGCCAACGTGCACGGCCAGATCTCGCTGCTGGCCGGCCCCGCAAAGGGCCCGGGCCAGGTGGACGTCTTCTTGCTGTCCAAGGCCTTCTCCGTCAGCCGGCTGGCGGAGGCGGCCTCGCTCTCCGGCGTGCGCAGCGCGGCGGTGGTCCCGCCAGAGGGCATGGCCGGCCGGCAGCTTTCTTTTGGCGCGCACGGCTTTCTTTTTTATAGGTGGTCCCCGCGGGGGGGCAGGGCCTGCCGTGCTGCGAGAGCATGGGCCCCGCGGAGTTCCGCGAGTCGGCTTGGAAGGCGGGCGGGCTCTCGTTTGAGTTTTGAGACGCGGGCAAGGCAACAGACACAGCGACACCGCGGGAGCGGGGGCGCCCCGCGTCGTGTGCCCGTTGGCAGAGCACTGCTTGTCACTCTAAGAGTCGTCTTGTATGGAGAGTGCGGCAGCTGGTCTAGACTCACCAGACACCGCTTCGGACCCGGGCGAGAGCCGAGAGCGCGTTGGCGTGAGCTAGCACGGCGTCCCCGATGACATTGACTGCGCACAATTGTAGTCCTCCTCTCGGTGTTACACCGCATTAACACGCCCCCTGCCCTGACACGGGCCAAGATGCAGGCCGAGCTGCGCGCGCAGCTTGACGCGCAGCAGATTTCGATGGAGGCAGAGGCGAGGCGCGCTGATGCCGCAAAGGCCCGAGAGGTCAAGGGCTGTGTACACGAACAGCAAGATGGAGGGGATTTATGCACACACGTGAGGGGTTGATACTGTCGTACGGTCGTCGACCCTCCCACTGTTGGCCTCCCGGTCCGCCGGAGATCTGCCGCGCGTGCCGCGCGCACAGACGAGACAGCATTGCGCGAGCATTGGAGAGGCCAGCCTCCGGCTTCTCAGCGACAGCGTGTCGCGAGTGCTGTGTCTCTGCCTGCCTGGTGCTGGGTGCGGTGGGGGTGTCTCTGGTGTAAATGTGTTACACATTTACGGATTTACGGATTTACGGATCCACCCCCCTCCCTACCTCCCCGTCCCGCGGCCCGGCCGTGAGACGCCGATCCGGGAATCAAGTTGGTGCCGGAGTGACCAGTGCGGAAACGGGGCTCCGGCTCTACTAGTCTCTACTAGTCTCTACTAGCACCGACTTCCCGATTAATCACGGTTAATCAGAGGGCAGATTTGGAGGAGTACATACAGATAGACCCTCCAACCATCAGAAAACTCCAACCTGATCGGTCGTGCTGACCGCCGACAGATCACTCCAGACAGCAGACGGGCCGACGTCTGCACGCGACCGGCCGGGCGAGAGGCTTGACACGATCCGACCCTGCGACCCCGACGCTGCTGCTTAAGCTATCAGACATGCACTGCTGACTGCTGCCACAATGTGCGACCGGTGCTGGCCCACTTGGCGGCCTTCCCCGGTCAGCGGTGAGGCGCAGTTCAGAGCTGTCGATGGCGCGATGCCGCACTGGTCCCACGGCGACGCGCATTGCGCCAGAAGCGTGCACACGTTGGAAGGACACCTTCCTACTGGCCGTACGATCAGGTCGTCACTGAATGCTTGATACTAAGGCCGCGAGCTATGCAGGTGATCAATTGTGCAGCATGGCACGGTCAGCAGCGCCGACAGGCTGTCGCAAGGCGTGATAGCCTGGTGATAGCATGGCCGCAAGTACGCCGAATTCCCATGAAAACAAGTCAAATTTCGCGAAAAGAAAAATACCGGCGCCTGCGTGCGGCGGGCCATCGGACCCCATCTCCCCCCCGCATGGATACCCTCTAGGGCCCCCGCGCCCCCCCAGAGGCGCTCACAGAGCAGTCACAGAGCCCCTGGCGTTTTACACACACCAACGGCCCTGCTCGGCGCACACTCCTTGGGCGCACAGCCGCACACACGGATCACGGATCGGTGGCTGTGTTGGGCGGCTTGAGGACTCCGCTCCGGCGTGTGTGTGTGTGTGTGTGTGTGTGTGTGTGTGTGTGTGTGTGTGTGTGTGTGTGTGCGTGTGTGTGTGTGTGTGTGTGTGTGTGTGTGTGTGTGTGTGTGTGTGTGTGTGTGTGTGTGTGTGTGTGTGTGTGTGTGTGTGTGTGTGTGTGTGCGTGTGTGTGTGTGGGGGGGGGGGGGTGGTGGTGGTGGTGTGTGTGTGTGTGTGTGTGTGTGTGTGTGTGTGTGTGTGTGTGTGTGTGTGTGTGTGTGTGTGTGTGTGGTCTCTCTCTCTCTCTCTCTCTCTCTCTCTCTCTCTCTCTCTCTCTCTGTGTGTGTGTGTGTGTGTGTGTGTGTGTGTGTGTGTGTGTGCCGATCCCCGATATATCGCATATTGCGCTTCGGAACGGGCTTTTGCCCTCTCTCGTCTTTTCGCACAGCGGGGAGACGATTCTCAGAATATCATTAATCATATAGGCTGGCGCTGTTGAAAACTCAGGTCTGCATGGCGTGCTGTCAGAAAAAAATCGCCTCCGCGCAGGTGGGGCCCCTGTCCTCCTCCTCTTCCCTCGTTTGGCGTGTCTGTTTTCTTCCTTTCTTTCTGCCCGAGGGTGACAAGCCAAGGGAGGGATGGGTGGAGGTGCTGAGGGCTAGGGTAACCAAACTCCGACGGTAAAAGAATGAAAGAAAACTAACAACGCAAGGGAGGGATGGGAGGACGGCACGCCCTCCGAGCGGGGCGGGGTCTGCCCGTCGGGTTGCTGCCCTAATCCCACTAGGGGTTGTCTGCTCTATTTATTAGGACGGCACGCCGCCACCACACAGGGATTTTAAGGAGTGTGGTGTTAGCCCTCGCCCACCCTAACCCTTCATGGTCGTCTGAATCACGTCTCGCATGGTTGGAGGTGCACATGCGTATTCCACAGCCGAGCTTACTCCACACACTAAAATATGTGACACACACAGCGCATCCTGATATCTCATACTCCACACACTCTCGGCGCCGCACTCAGCGTCACAACGCCCGGCGGCCCGTCTCCCTGTCAGATCAGCGTCAGATCCCGTCCCCGCGCACTCTCCGCAACGACTTTTACCGCACAACTCAATCGTACAGTACTCGGAGGCGCACTCTGCCAGCAGCTCTGATAATTCACCTCGGTCCAGCACACGCAATGTCCAATAGCGACTTTGGTACGTAAGAGGCACCGATGGAGACCAGCTGCGCATAGTCAGAGCGCTTCAGGCAGCGAATGCGAAGGTGGATCGGCTTCGCGGCTCCAGCACGCCGAATCGTGCAGCGCAGCTCGTATCGTTCCGCACTCACTGATCTGCAGTCCAGCACCGAGCCCTCGGCAAAGCCCGACACGTCTATGTGGTCGCCATCTCTGTGGAGTGTGCAGGGCCGGTAGAAGAGGCCAGTCGACGTCTTTGCAAACACTCTGATGGCCTCTTGCACGTCCACGTGGCTGCAGCCCAGAGACATGCTTTCGTCGGGGTGCACGATGACAAACGCCATTGCTGGATGACGGGCTTGAGCGCTCTTGTGACGGCACACCCGCCTCGCCCACGTTGTTTTGGATCTGCGAGGGCGCAGGCGGCGGCGGTCGAGCGTCAGCAGCAGCACGAGCGCGCTGCAGCGCTTGAGATATCGGGCGAATCGGCTGGGCACGCTCGCGCATGGGCCAACACGCGCCGCATCGCGCGGGGCGAGGGGAGGAGGCGAAGGGGCAGCGCAGCATTCCTCAGATTGCGTTTCGGTGAACACGAAACAGGATCTCGGCGGTTTAGTGATCACAAATTAGCGATTCCATTACGCCTTTTTGTTGGCGCACTGGCAGTGCTGGCGAAGAAGCCGAACGGCGGCAAAGGCGACGCGCTCGGGGCGTCTCATAACCCTCGCGTGGCTCGGCTTGAGCAGGGCGAGGGCGAAGGTCCGCCTGCCTGCCTGCAGACGCTCAAGGGCAAACGGGAAAATGTAATTTATCACCGCTGGTACTCTCTGCGCCCGTTCCCTTTTTCTTGCGGGTGGGGACCTGTCGTTTTCCCATCCCTCATTTGGCCTCGGCCTTTCCTTTCTCTTTCCTTCTCGCGTGTGCGAACGCCTCTTCTTCTTGTGTACTGTTGCGCTGTTGCACTGTGGGGTGGGCTCGAGTCCGCATGGCACGGGACGGCCCTCGATCGTCTCGCCCTCCCTCACTGGTGTGTTCCAGGGGGGGGGGGGGGGGTCATAACAAACTCGCCACGGCCGAAGACTCGCGAACTCGCCACGGCCGATGCGGCCTAGCAAACTAAAGGCGCGAACGCGCAGGCTCCTGTTCAAAGCTGGCAGCAGCAGCCAGCACAACCACAAGCGATGTAAAACAATCGTTCAGAGTTCATGAAAGTCGACTGTAGACACTCTGCAGACAGGTCGAGATCACAAGCCACAATAACCAAGGCAGCGAAAGCCTCCCCATAAATGCATGCCGAGCTCAAAAACCCGTGAGGGGTGTTACATCGTGGCAACAGCGACCAGCTGGAGCGGCCGCACACACTGCTCGGTACCCCCCCCTGCACACCTAAGCCCATGGCCGCCCCCCCCCCCCCCCAGGGACGGGGGCTTAGAAGTGCAGGGGGGGTACCGAGCAATGTGCGGCCGCTCCTGCTCCCTCTGAGGACTGAGCCGTCTGTGAACAGACAGCCGAACTTGTACTTGTACTTGTGATGTGGGACACCCTCGGAATCCAACTGCGTACTACTTGGCTAGCACGCTATTGGCGCATGCCGACGGCTAAGGCCGAAATCGTTATTGTTCACATAATCGTTATTGTTCACACCTCTTGCAGGTGTGAACACACAAAGGATTTGCTGTATCTACTCAGCTGCTCCAAGTATACTTACCTGTGAAGCGTGAACAGCGTCTTGGGTCCGGGGTTGTGTTTTGGTGTGAAATCAATTGAGTTGTCACTCCTGCATTGCATTGAGAGAGAGATGTTGCATTGAAGAGGGGTTCAACTATCAAAACAGGAATCGAGGGTGTCAGCTCGTCTAGCTTGCATGCTGCCATCTGTCCCGATCGTGACCAACCAAAGCCCCCCTCTTCGTAGACCCCGTTCTGAGGGGTCCTGAATCGTACACCGCTCCCAGCCGTGCTCGCCGAGCATCAGCCGCCGCCGCCGCCGACGTGCCGACAACTCCTGAGAAGGCAGGCGTCAACTGTCGAGGACGGAGAGCATTGCTAGAAATCGCACCAAGCTCTGACGAGCGGGAGCTCGGTCAGGGGTGGTAAAGAGATGTAGGAGCTTCCATAGGTCGCTTCTTTTCTTATCAATCTATCTGTGAACAGCGGCCCGGGCCATGGTGGTGGCTGTCGCACACCTCTTCCGCCACGGGCAACGCTCGCCGTACCCGCCGCCGCTGAGCGAGTCCGCCGCCGGGCCGAGCATATGGACGTCGCGGCTGAGCCCGCCTGCTGAGTCGTGGAACTTGACGGCGTCTGCCTTTGACGCGCAGCATCTGACACCGCATGGCGCAGCGCTGCTCCGACACCTGGGCCAATACTTGGCGGTCGACTATCGCTACCCCGACCCGTGCGCGGCAGACGTGACGCTGATCGCCGACGGCACCTCCTTCCGGGACGTCCAGTCAGCTAGGGCCTTTGCCGGTGGCTTCTTTGGCCGCCGCTCGTGCTCGGCCGCGCGGGCCGCTGCAATCGTGGAGGCGACGGCAGCAGCGCAGCCGCTGCTGCTTCCCCTCGTCTCGGACGACGTCGAGGTCGGCTGCGCCGGGCCTAGCGAGGCCGACGTGCTCCGGTCCTTTGGGGGCGACGTAGGTATGCACAGCACCTGCCAGCATTTCCAGCCTCGCCGCAGCGCGCCGCCCCTGTCGACTTACTTCGTTGTGGCTGAGTAGACGCGCTGGCGGCGGCGTACAAGCCTCAGATCGACCGCGTCGGATCATTGCTCGGCTGCTGCTCCGCTGAGGTGGGCAGACACAGCCTCACACACACACACACACACACACACACACACACACACACACACACACACACACACACACACACACACACACACACACACACACACACACACACACACACACACACACACACACACACACACACACGAAGATCTCGCCGTGTACCCTCCAACCTGAGCATCGGTTGTAGGTGTGCGATCGGCACGGGCTGGGACGGCGCAACTGCTCGCTCTCCGACCTCCCCCACACCTTCCATCCGGGCCGCTACTACTCCTACTTCGACGGCGAGGCCTTCCGTCCGAGCGACTGCTGAACGGTGCACCTTTTTGGGCAGAGCGCGAGAGGCGTGCGAACAGGCGCCCTCTCCATCGCCGGGTACTACGCCGACGCGTGGATGCTGCAGGCGGATAACATAGACAGAGAGGCGAACGCGCATGAATGCAGCCCGTCAGGCCACCACTCTTTCAGAGGCCGTATCTCAGCGCGGTGTGAGGGCAGGCAAACCAGAGAAGCCACCCCACTACTCTAGCAAACACACACATACAGGTCCGCACGGGCAACGCGGCTGCCGCCGCCTGACCTGTCGTCACACATCCTGTGCTGCCGACATAGGCGGTCTCTGGCGTGGAGCCGTTTGCGTGGGGCGAGCTGACGCTGTCCGAGCTCTCGGAGCTGTACCGCGTGCACCAGCGGGTCATGTGGCTCGGCGCGTCTCTCAACGCGTCTCGCGGCGCCGCGCGCCGCCTCGCACACGCTCTCTGCTCTTCTGATAGCTGATGCTCACGTCCCCTCGTCGTGTGTTTACATCAGGCCGCGCCTCGCACGCTCTCGCCTCTCTCCTCGCCTCATTTGAGCAGGTGTGTGGTGTTGGGGGGCAGGACGACGCACCTGGCGGGAGGTGAGTGAGTCGTACGGTCGTTACGGTACTTAGGTTGTGCGTGGGGAGCCGCAGGCGGGGGCCGCTGCGCCGCAGTGGCGTGCCCCCGCGGGAATCGTGGCTGGCAGCCCCGTGGCGTCCACAGACTGCAAGACCACAAATTGCGACCGGCCGGGAGAACGGCCGAGCGACGACATGCCGCTCACGCTCGCCCTCTTCGCCCACGACTTCAATCTCCTCTTTTGGAGGCAGCTGCTGCGACTGCACTGGGTGGTTGACTCGTGGCAACTCGACGCGGCATCCACCGGCTCGCAGCCTCTCCTCGGAGCTGGGAGAGAGCTTCCTTCATGATGAACCACTTGATTGCGCACCATTGACATTACAGGCTCCTTCCTCTCCTTTGAGCTGAGGTACGATGCGCCCACCTCCGTCGCCCCCGACCCCGACGGCGGGTGGCGTGTCGTCGGCTTCTTCACGGCGGCGACGGTGCTGCAGCAGCGCCGGAGGACCCCGCTCGTGCCACCTCATCCGCCGCCGGGGCGAGCGACGGCGACCGACCCCCCTGCTTGACACATGGATGCATTCTTCACTTGCTCTCACCTGCCACCGAGTACATTGTGACACACTCTTCAGGTGCTCGACGTGCCCTACTCACAGTTCCGCGACCTCGTGCTCGCTGCCGTTGACCCGCGCTGCGTCTTGCAGCCGCTGCGCGACACAACCGCGCGCTTGCGGGACCGCGCGCCGCCGCCGTCCTCCCCGCTCGACAGCACCCCCGCCGTACTCGCGGCAGCCGTCGTCGGTTTCGCTTGCTCTCTGTGCGGCGTCCTCATGGTTCGAGTTAGCCGTCCTTACCTCCAGATGCCTTGACGCTTGATTTGACAAAGTGCGGGGCCGCCGGGAGGGGCGCAGCGTTCGTAGCTCAACACACAACAGTGCAGTTGGCGCTGCTGAGGACTCTTTACTTAGCAGGGCACGTACGGCTTTAGAGTAGTGAAACTGAAACATGAGGAGGTTGTGCTCTTTAATCTTGGAGCAGAGCACACCTTGGTGCGCCGGAGGCCGGGGCGGGAGTCACCCAGAGAGTCACCAGTCCCCAGTCGCCAGTGGCCAGTCGAGTGCGATCCGTTTAAACGGTAATATTATACCCCATCTCCCCCGAAAGTTATTTAGTACGACCCCGTACTGCGGCCCAGCACGTGCTCCGCAGCTGAGCCCACGCATCCCACAGTAGGGACACAATAAGCTCGCATTACTGTGCCGTACGGAAGTGTGAACAGGTTGGAGCAGCAGCTCCTGAGCACACGGCGCCGCAGGCGCCTGTTGATAGGTCCAGGTGATAGTCCTGGATGGGCAATACATACGCCTCACTGGGCCTTAGATCGCCCGACCGCGTCCCGGTGCTCTGTGGTCGGATTTGTGACGCCGCCGCACCGCGCCGCGGCCGGGGGCCCTCCGGAGGCCGAGGATGGCCGTGGCGGACCAGGACGAGCTCTGGGAGGTTCAGTGTCAGTGATTTATTGTAGAGACAGACCATGTGCACAATATCTCTCAGTCTAGCTAAGCCAGAGAAGGCGATGCCGGGGATGTACAGCAGCTTGATGGTGCTGCGCCGGCATGCGTCCCCGGTGGACCCCATCCGAGGCGATTGCGAGGGCATTCCGGAGGTCATCATCGGCGCCAACGACCGTGATATGTCCCGTCTCGCAGCTCTCGTGCACCAGGGTCACGAGTGCAGTCATAATATGCAGGCCTTCTCTCCCACAGTTTTGAGCAATAGCCGCAAACATCGCTTTTTGGGGCACGCTCGTGTGCCATCGTGACAAGGTCACCCGCGGACTCTTCAGCCTCTCAGCTCGCCAGCTCGCCTTCTCTGTCGCTCTCCTGGCCCAGGCCCATCAGGATCAAGCCTGGGCTGTCCCAGACCGTCCTTACTTTGGGTGATGAAGCTCACTCTGGCTCATACCACGGCTCTTGCAGCCTCTACACACACGCCTGTTTCACCCACAGACACCGCCGGCACGCACTCCCACTTCACACATGCTCAAGCACAACCCCACCAAAGCACAGCCCTGCTCAGAATGGGCAAGGACCACCACTTGGTGACCCAGGCCGCCCCTGGCTCGCCACTGCACTCGGCTCCTCTGCAGCGGTCTCGGGCTCTCCCCTATGAGCACGGCGAACTACGCGCGAGTATGCGCCTGTAAAAATTTACACTGTAATACAGCCTGTATGGATAGACACTGTGGTACGAGAGAGTATGTACTTGCCATGGATATGCCACGGTACTTGCACTTGCACATGGGGTGACATGCACATGCACATGCACCATGTATGTATGTGCATGTGTGCATGTGCGCGCGGCCGGGGTGTTGCGGCCTCCTTTTTTGTAGGGCGCGTTATACGTAGTACATATCAGTCAGCAAAAATATATCATGTAGTATACTCAACGAGTACGAGATACTGTGTCTCCACGCCCGCGTATTGGCTATATTGCAACCCGCACGTGTACGTGTTCTCCCTCTAGGGGCTGATAGAGCTGGGACCTACGCCGCGCCGGGAAAGGGGCGCGCCCGGTCCTCGACGGAGCCGCGCGCCCCAAACGACCCGGGCGGCGAGTAGTCGACCTCGAACCTTCAAGCTGTAGTTTCTTTCCTCCCCGGGGCTGCTTCGAGTTTTCTCGGCGAAGACAGAATTTGCATCAGAGCAGTATCAGACACAAGCCCGCTACGACCGGCCGTGCCCCGAGGAGCGGCGGGGCGGGCCGCGGATGGCGCTGGTGGCGACGCCCAACCCGGAGAACAAGCTCTTCATCGGGGGTGCGCGCCCCAGCTCGCGTAGACTAGCCTTGCGGCCACAGAGGCCGGCGTCAGCCTATCTCCCGGCTAGAGTTGGTGCATGGTTGGTCTCTTTCACCAAGCGCCCACGCACTTGCACCGCCCGCGCGTGGCCGCACTTGCCACAGATCCCCACCCCACACGGCCGCCGGCATGGGCATACGGCTGCTGCCTCGAGTCTGCTGCACGCCGCGCACAAAAAGGGCGGCGGCAGCGTGAGGGAGACTGGGCCTAAGTCGGACGCTCCGTGGATTAAGGCTCCCACTGCGTCCCCACGCCACAGGTGCGCCTCCGGGTACTGACGAGGAGACCCTGAAGGAGGTGAATCTCGCGCCCTGCCGCCGCACACCAGCTCCAAAGCCACCGCACCGTGGCTGGCGGGAGCGAGACCTGTCCAACGCGACACCTCTCCCACGCCCGCGCGGCGCGTTTCTCACCCCCGGGCCGCCTGGCGCCGCGTCGCAGATCTTTGCGGAGCACGGTGAGGTCGAGGAGGTCTTCGTCATGCGTGGCGGCTCCCGCTCAGGGCAGGCGAGCCAACCTTTCCCCCCCTCCACCCCGGCCCTTCGGGGGGCGCAGCGGTGGCGGCTCCGGCACTGAGACTTGGGCGGGTGGGAGGGTGGAGGACCGGTGGAGGCGGCGGCGGAGGGAGTCCGCCGGTGTAGCGCGCGGGGGGCGCAGAGACGCGCGGCGCTCCTCTCCCTCCTGCGGTGTGGTCCGCCTCTCCCCCGTCCTTCCCCTCCTCCTCCGCTCCCTCCTCCTGGGTCCCGCCCTTCTCCCTCTCACATCGGCAGAGGATGTGCGGATAGAGCGCCTGCCGTAAGAGCCACTCCTCACCGCCGGAGGCAGACCCGGGTCCAGCAGCGGGGGGGACCCCCCCCGGCACGCCCCCCTACCCCACCCGGGGGCCCACTGCCCCCCCCCCCCCCCCACCATCCGCTCGCCCGTTTTACCCCCCCCTCCCGCACCAGCCACCCCTCCCCTCTCTCCCTCCCCGTCAGGCGTGCGCCTTCATCCGATTCGCGACTGCGGAGGGCGCGATTGCTGCGATTCAGGCGCCGCAAGCCCCCGCACCGTCGCCCCATCCCGCACTCAACGCGGCGCCCAGCCGCACATCAGCCGCACATCAGCCGCACCCCTGTCGCAAGTCAACGCTAAAGATGGGACGCCGCAGACCTCACCCGCCCGCCTCCTCGCCCGCCTCCCGGCCCCCTTTTTCCGTGGGGGGCCTGCAGCCTCCTCACACGCCCCTTGACCCCCCCCCCCCCCCTCCTCCCCCCCCCCATCCCCTCTCTTGCAGGCCATACACGGCAAGTACGTCATGCCGGGCTGCTCGGACCCGCTCGTCGTCCGGTACGCAGACGCGCCAGGCTCGCGCGTCAAGAAGGGGCCGGCGAGAGGGGGCGCGGCCGGCGGCTGTGGAGGCGTCCCCGGCGGCTTCGGCTACCCGATGGGCGGCGGCTTCAGCGGCGGAGGCTACAGCAGCGGCGGCGGCTGCTACGGCGGTCCGTCTGCAGGAGGCGGCGGCTGCTACGGCGGCGGCGGCCTGTCTGGCTGCGGCAGCATGAGCGGCTTCGGAGGGCCTCTTGGGTACGGGGCGGGAGGCAGCGGCGGCGGGTGCTGCACGGGCAACGCGATGGGCGGGGGGGGATGCTGCGCTGGAAGCTGCGGTGGTCCGATGGGAGGTGCGAGGGGGCGAGAGATGCCGGACAGGAGACGGAGGACTCCCTGCCACTGCCAGCGCAGCGCTTCAGAAGAGACGCGATGTGCTGTGCTCAGCTGCATTGCGCGCTCCATCCGCAGCCCTCGCCTCCACGCGACGCTTCACGAGACCGTGGCTCCCCCCCTCAGCCCGTGTGCCGATGCGGTCAGGCGTGGGCGGCATGGGCGCAGGGTGTGGGATGGGCGCGATGGGCGGCGGAGGCATGGGCGGCATGGGCGGCATGGGCGCTGGTTGCGGGATGGGAGGCATGGGCGGCGGTGCGGGCAGCCCACCCACCCACCCGCCACCCGCCACCACCACCACCCGCCCCTCCCACCCGCCCCACGGATGCACTCCCCCCTCCACTCGGCTTCGAGCCCCTCTTCTCCATGTCCTTGCCCCTCTCCTCCCTCCCCCTCCCACACCACCCAAAGACACGCCTGGGGGAGGGGCGGGTTGGGGCAGCCCCGAATGGGCGCGCGACCTCACTTGCCGCCTCGCTGCCCACAAGGCTGCGGCGGCGGCGGCTGCGGCGTCGGCGGCTGCTATGGCGGTATGGGCGGCGCTGGGATGATGGCGGGCTGCGGCGGCATGGGCGCCGGCGGGTGCTGTGCGGGGCAGTGCTGCGGCCACGCGCAGTGCGGGATGGGCGGGGGCGGTGGCATGGGAGCCGGCGCCGGCGGCAAGAGGGGCGGCGGCCCGGCGGCGGTCAGCCGAGATGAGCCGAGGTGTGCTGGAGTGTAGGCGGAGGAGCGATGATGGGGATGGGCGGCGGAGGCGGCGGAGGCCTCGGCGGCGGAGGCTGGGGAGGCGGCGGGTCAGGCGGCGGAGGCGGCGGGTTTGGAGGCGGCGGCGGCGGGTCTTCGTACATGGGCGGCGGTCCGATGCAGGGCGGCGGCGGCGGGTGGGGCCAGGGCGGGTCGTGCCCCGGCCAGACCATGTGTGGCTCTGGCGCGGGAGGCATGAGGGGCATGAGCGGGCAGGTGGCTTCTCCGCCTCCCCTTCCCGTCTCCTCCTTCTCTGCTGCGGCCGCCTCGAGGAGGGACAGGGCGACGCCGCGCCGGGCGCAGAGCAGCCGCGCGCGCGTCAGCCAATGCGACGGCCAGC
>NW_005200600.1:823006-823860 GCF_000372725.1 Emiliania huxleyi CCMP1516
CCGCCCTTTTCCCTTTCAATTGGCAAGAGGATGTGCGGATAGAGCCCCTCCCGTAAAAGACACTCCTCACCCCCGGAAGAAGACCCGGGTCCAGACAGCGGGGGGGGCCCCCCCCGGCAAGCCCCCCTAACCCACCCGGGGGGCCCATGCCCCCCCCCCCCCCCTGATCAACCCCTTTCCCGCCCCTCCCCCCGCCCCGCCCCCACCCCACCTCCTTCCCTCGCACAGGGGTCCTGTCTCGCCCTCAGCCAGCTGCACGCCCAGGCGACGGCGCAGGCCGCAGGAACGTCGCCGCCCGCCGCGCAGCTCCACCAACATGCCGCCTCTGCCGGCGAGCTTCGCCCCTGCCGCAGCCACGCCCGCGGGGGGCCGTCCCGGAACACCCTCGGAACTCTCCTGTAGGCTCTTCGCCCCCGGCGCAGCAGCTCAGCCAGCAGGGCAGCGCAGACGGCACGTGGCTGTAGATGCAGAGCTCGTAAGAACTTATCCGCCGCAAGCCCTCCTCCCGCCGCACGACCCCTTCCGTTCGCGGCAGGGCGCACTTTCTCTCTCGCGTGCCTTACTCTCCGCCCCTCGCCTCCCTCCCGCAGGCCCGCCGCAGCCGCAGACGCCGCAGCAGGCGCAGCATTCGTCGCCGCAGCAGGCGCAGCAGCAGACGTCGCCCCTGGGCCTGTACGGCATGTCCCCCTCGCAGTCCCTCTCCTCGCAGAGCTTGCCCTCGCTCGGCGAGCAGCAGCCGGCCGGAGGCCGTGCGCAGCGCACCGCCGGCCCGATGATGGGTGGCATCCCTGTCGAGGGCACGCCGAATTGGGCCGGTGCCCGCCGCCGCCGCAGACCCGGCCGGTTGCTGCTCG
>NW_005200600.1:825101-847301 GCF_000372725.1 Emiliania huxleyi CCMP1516
GGGCCCTTTCCCCCCCCCCCCTTGGGTCTACTTGCCGCCCCGTGCAGGTTTCCCCCTTGGTTCCCCCCCCTTCCCCCCCCCTTCCAGAGGGGTCGCTGCTTTGGGCGGCGCCGCGCCATTCGCCGGAGGGCGGGGCCTCAGCGCCCCGCCCCCCCTCTCCCGTGATTGTGACGTCGTTTGGCCTCTGGCCTCATACACCCTCCCCTCCCCTCTCCTCCCTCTCCGCTCTCCCTCCTCCCGCTCCGGCCCTCTCTCCCCTCCCCTCCCCCTCTGTGGTTGCCCTCCCATGCCTGCCGTTCGCGCTGAGGCGGCTCTAGCGCTGCCCCTGGAGGAGTCGCCCTGTTGTGCGGCGCAGCGAACACCTGCGCCTGCCCGCGGCCCTCGTTTGTGCTGGCGTCCTGAAGCGCCCGAGAGTGCGTAGATTTGTTGCGATACGCGGTGTGCGATCGCGGTGTGCAGATTCATGTATAAAACGGAAGACATTTTCGCCGCACGCAGCAGCCACAAGCACACGGATTGAAGATCCCTCACACCAAGATCGTGCAGGGCGGGGACACATGTCCCTAAATCCCATCTCGTCTCAGAGTTTGACCGTTTTTATTTATTTATTTAAGCACACGCACAGGACCTCAGTCGCTCGAACTCGGAGCTGCGCGGCGCGCCGATGGCTGTGGCCTGTGCGCATGGAGCCGCACGCCCGCGCCCGGCGGCGGCGCGCACGCACAAGGCCGATACTGAGAGCCGTATGGTCGGCAAGTCGCATCCGACTTCCGAGGCAATCGTCCCGGGAGACGAGAGTCCAGTGGCGGGCGCGGCACACCCACCTCGCACTGTCACAGCGCGCATGTGAGATGAGTTCGCGAGCAGCTACACTCGCCGGATAATCTCTTGCCGCCGCTCCATGTGCGATGACGTACGAGAGGGAACGCAGACAGACGTGTTCGGAGAGGAAGGGGGGGGGGGTACCAGAGGAGCAGAGCTTACGGCTCGACGGCAGGGCGCAGGCGCGCGGCTCAGGCGGATCGCATGCTCTGCATCTGCGCCATCGCGTCGTCGAGCAGCTTCTGGTTGAGCCACGTGTCGAACTCCGCGTCGCTCTTGCGGAGCTCGGAGAGGAACTCGTCGCCGCCGCCCTGACAAGAGGCGGAGGGCGGGGCTGGGCTGGCGTGTGCGCGCGAGGGAGAGCAGGAGTGGGGGAGGGTCCGCTAGAGCAAGTGTGGGGTGGGGGTGGGGTGTGTGTGTGTGTGGGGGGGGGTGGAGAGAGAGAACGGCGGAGGCGCCTCGAGCATCGCGTGCTTGACCTCCGGCTCCGTCGCCTGGGCAGCGAAGAGCTCGACGAGGAAACTCACCGCCGCCTGCTTGAGTTTCCGCGACGCCTCGTCGTTCTGCAGCAGCGACACCACCTCCCGCACGGTGCGCGACTCAGCCACAACCATCTGGCGGGTGTAGGCGTTGTGCGCCCACTGCTGCAGCAGCCGCAGCGCCCTCGCAGAGACCTTGTGGTCGCGGTACTCGAGGGCGATGGTGGCGAGGCCGACACCCCCCGCGGCGCACGCAAGCGAGGCCTTGTCGCTGAGCGGCACCAGCGCCTACGAGCTTGAACCAAGCACTCAGCAAATGCATCAAAGCGCACCCTCGCCCTATCGGCGCCGCACGTCGAAGACATGGATCGCGTGCAGGAGCGTCTCTTGCCACAAGCCCTTCATCTCTTCGATGAAGTCAAATTTCCTCTCGATGTCGCGCCGCAACCGGTCAACCTCTTCCACTAGCTCCATGCCGTGCTCCCTCTCCTCCGCACTCATCGTTGCGAGCCTTTCCTCGGTCATGCCCCGCGCCATCTCTCGAGCCTTGCTGTGATTCTGCCGCTGCTTGTCAACCAACTCCTGTGTGTTGGTCCACTCATCGGCATAGTACTGGTTGACCTGCGTCACGAACTTTGCGCCGCCCGCCCGCAGCATCATCTCATCAACCGCCCGATCGTTAAGGCCCGAGAGCCTACTCGTGAGAAGCTGCAGCTAGGTCTCATGGCGCTCGAGAGAGTGCCGAAGAGGAGCCTGCGCGCCGTTCGAGCAGCATAGTGCCACAGTGTGGAACTTCCGAGATCTCGCCTACAGTCGTGTCGCGATCGGCGTCACCGCACAACTAGCGCGGTCACTACAGCGGGCAGCCAAGCGATCTTCCAAGCACCGATCTGGATGTGAGCCCGCCCGACGCGCACCGCGGTCGCCACCCCACCGGCGTCGCACATGGCCAGCAGACCCTCGTCGTCCAGCCCCGTCCCGTCCTCCAAGTCCATCCCGTGCCAGAGCACCGTGGCGGCGAGTGTCTGGCAAAGGAGGAGGAGCGTAAGGGGCCTTTGGTGGTGGTGGTGGTGGTGGTGGGGGAGGGGGGGGAGGACCTCGTCCATCGCCCCGTACTCCGCCAGCAGACCGGCGACGAGGCGGCCAGCGTCGGCAGACGGCAGTTTGGAGATGTGGCGGAGGTCCGCAATCTCCACCCGCTTGTTGCACCGCGCCTTGTGGTTGCCGCCGTCGGCGCGCCAGTGCTGCCGCTGGCACTCCTTGGAGCAGTACGCCACCCGCTGGCACTTGCCGCACCGGGAGAGGGCGCGTGACGGAGCGGCGAGCGTGCCGCACCAGGCGCACGCGTCGCACTTGACCGACTCCTGCGGTGGAGTGGTGGTGGTGGTGTGTGGTGGTGGTGGTGTGTGGTGGTGGTGGTGGTGGTGGTGGTGGTGGTGGTCGTGTGTGTGTGTGTGTGTGTGTGTGTGTGTGTGTGTGTGTGTGTGTGTGTGTGTGTGTGTGTGTGTGTGTGTGTGTGTGTGTGTGTGTGTGTGTGTGTGTGTGTTTTGGGGGGGAGCGGAGGGGACGGCGAAGGCGTGGCGGGGGGGGGGGGGTGGAGGCGACCTCGACAAGGACAGTGTCCTCCGAGAGGGCGTCATCGAACGAGTCGTTCGAGAGAAACGCCGCCTCGCGTGCCGCGGCTGCGAGGCGCTCCTCCTCGCAGGCTGCATTCGACGCATCGACGGCCTCTTGCAGCTTGAGTGAGCTGAAGCGGCGCCTCGCCAGCACCTGGGGACAGAGAGGGGGACAGAGAGGGGGTTGAGGGGAGGGGAGGGGAGGGGGGGTGAGCGGAGAGAAGCGGCCTTTGGAAGGAACGGGCGCCAAGGGTCGAGGTCAAGGGGAGAAGAACACGTATGGGGCAGGGCGCCCGGTGTGCAAACAGAGAAGAGGAGAGAGCACAGGAAGAGCGCGCCTGCTGCAGCGAGGAGAGCAGCTGCGAGCAGCCCTGCACCCCGCGCCTGGCGAGGAGGGACTCGAGCGGCGCTCGCTCCATGGTGAGGGCCGTGTACATCTTGTCGGCGTCCGCGAGCTGCATCTCGGTCAGCGCGCGCAGGACCGCCGCTCGGCTCGCCACCGCCCCCTCTCGCATCTCTGCCGGAAGGCCCTCGATCGCCTCGGCCAGGATGAAGCCAAACTCGCCACACTCGACAATCTCGCCGGCGAGCTCGCACGTCAGCCCCTCCGCCTCTGCCGCCGCCCCGGCACCCCCCGCCGCCGCCCCGGCACCCTCCACCGCGCCTCCGCCCGCCGCCGCCTCCGCCTCCCGGGGCAGCCCGGCCGCGCCGCCGCCCCCCTTCTTCTTCTTCTTCCTCTTCTTCTTCTTGTCGCCCGAGCCCGCAACCGCCGCCGCCCCCGCAACCCCATCGTCCTCCGCCGCCGCCTCCATCTCCGCCGCCGCCTCCATCTCCGCCGCTGCCAACGCGGCTGCCTCCGCCTCCGCCTCCGCCTTCTCCGCCTCCGCCGCCGCCAGCGCGGCCTCCACCTCCGCCGTCATCTGCGCCATCGCCGCTGCCGCCTCCGTCGCCGCCGCTGCCTCTGCCGCATCGCCCTCATCCGCGACCGCGAACACTCGGACAAGATGCTCAATCAGCTCGAGGGGAATGCCGACGTTTGCGAGGATTTTCACGATTTTTCTGCGCGAACTCTGGCTGGAGAGAAGCTGGCGCATCGACTCGGCGTCCACAACTTCGTAGTGCTCAAGCGCGCACAGGAAGTCCGGCTTTTGTGCATCGGCTTGCGCAATCAGGTCGGTCGACGGCAGCTGGCTGATGGCATCGGAGAGGAGGACGTGGAACTCCCCCATGGCAGAGAGCATCGGCGACCCCTCGCGAAACGCCTCGAGCACGCTCGCCCTCTCCTCCCGCGTGACTGCAAGCTTGAGCGCCTCCTCCAGCTCTCCATACTTGATGTAGTGTTCCATCCTCTCCAGCCGCGTCGCCTGCTCGTCGGCACATCGCTCCTCCGTGGCTGTTTTCTCCTCCTCCAGCTCCTCCGGCTCCTCCGACTCCGTCTCCGAGCCCCCCTCCTTGCCCGCCCCCCCAAGAGGCGGCTCCACCTCGACCTCCACCTCGGTCTCCGACTCTTCTGCGTCCGACTCTCCGCCCGACCCTGCCTCGCCTCCGGCACCGTCGGCGCGCTCCAGCGCGCCCTCGGCGTGGCTCACCGCCTCAAGCGCCTCCTCCTCCTCCTGGAGACGCCCCTCCTCTTCATCGAGCAGCCGCCGCGCCGCCGCCTCTGCCGCCGCCTCTGCCGCCGCCGAGGCGGCGGCCAGGTCGCGCACCGATCTTGAGTAGAGCGCTACTTCCTCGGAGAAATCCCGTGCTGCCGTTTCGGCCTTGATGGCCATCTCCGCCAGATCCTCTCGCCATTTGACAGCGGCATCGAGCCTGGCACGTGCCTCGCTCTCCTCCTCCGCTGCAACGCTGAGCAGTCTCTCGATCTTCTCCCTCCTGGCCTGCAGAGCGGAGGCCTGCTCGACAAGCTTCTCTTGCTCTGCGCGAGCCTCCTCGAGGTGGCGCCGCGCAGCCGCCGCGTCCTCCGTCGCGTCTGAATTGCTCATATGAGTGCTTTGGCTGGCCAACGCGCCAGCCGCAGTTTTTCTTTTTCTCATTACTCATTTTTCTCGCTACCGCGTCGTTGGTGTCCAGTCCGAGCCTGGCTGTTCTTCACCTTCCTACCTAACCTAACCTCGCTGTTCCGGGTTACAGAGATTTTTAGCAATACCTGCAGTCCTGCACGTCTCGCGCGCGCGTGAACAGGGCAAACTTTAAACCACCATAAAGATCTATCTGCAGGGGCTCCAGGCTACCTGCAAATAGAACAAACTCGGCATACTGAGCTGGTCCGCCGGGTCTCAACTCTCCTAACTCTACCATGATCGGCACAATCATGAAGACATGAGACACACTCATCCCTTCTCTCGCTTCTCTGTGATCTCTCCTCCTGCTGCTCTCTCCTCACACCACAGTCACGCGCCCCCCGCCACTCACGCTCTCTCTCCCTCCCGCCGTCCGCGGCGCGTACCAGCCCCTGCCAGCCCCTACCACGCGCCGGAGAAGAGCAGCTCCGGCAGCGGCGTGAAGAGGATCGGCGTCTGGTCGACGACGGGCACGCCCCACAGCGCCTAAGTCAGGGAGGACATGTGTGGCTGTCCAAATCGTGGCTCGGCTGTGCGTTCGCCTCCCTCCCTCTCTCTCTTGCTTTGCCTCTTGGAAGGCGTAGCCGGTGATCGCGAGCATGGCGAGGCGGCCGTTCTTGATCTCGGCCGCCTCCATCACCCTCCGGTGGTACACGAGCCAGTCCAGCCGGTACTCGTCGTCCACGGCGGCGCGCGCCTCGACCAGTGGAGGCATCAGCCGGCCCCAAAAGTCATACAGCGAGAGCGGGTCAAAGCCTGCGCTCCACGAGGCACCGGGGGGGGGGGGGGGGGCGACTGAATGCGGCACCTCGCAGAGGGAGTAGACTCCGTGGAGGGAGGCGGCTGCCACACAGCGGAATGGAGCCGTGCCTCCGCGACAGCCGATCGGAGCACCGCTGCTGTCTGTTGCATGCTCCGCTGCTGTCTGTCGCATTGCTCTGCTGCCTTTCGCATCTACAAGGGCCGGGCCGAGGTCGCCCGGAGAGTAGGTCAGCTCAACTGGCTGGCCGGCCCTGAGCGTGCGCCCCGTCGCCGTGAGGCCGTGCACCTGCCGCGAGGTTGCCGGAGGGGGCGGGAGATCTCAGCCTGCGGTGGCGTGCTGCTGCGGCAGTGGCGTCCGCCCCTCTGCCACCTGGTCGAGAGTTCTGCACTCGAGGTAGCTGGCGAAGAGGACGGCGAGGACCAGGAGGGGCGCAGACTCGGCCAGGTTCCCGTTGAGGAGCGACGGCGCGCGACCCTGCGTCGGGTCTAGCCCAAACGGAAGCCCTGCTGCGCCGGCGAGCGGGCCGTGATACAGCTCCGAGAGTGGCCAGCCGGCCGCGGCGAGCATCGCGATGCGGGAGTGCTTGATCTCTGCCTCTCGCATCCAGGCGACCCGCCGGTGCGCCGTCGCTGCGCCGGCCAGCTCCCACCACGGCCCCTCCCTCTCGACAAATTTGAGAGGGTCGAAGCCGACATCAGCGGCGTACGTCTCGTCGAGGTACAAAGGCCGGCGGAGGAATGGGATCCAGTTCTTTGTCGGCGGTGTCGTCAGGCCGGGCAACGAGGCGTGCAGCAGCAGCAGCATCGTTGAACGCAGCTGAAATCAGCAGCGCTTGTCGTCAGATGCGCGGGTGGCCTTGCAAATAGTACATGTGGGGACCCTGTCCTCCTCCCCCATCCCTTTTGCTTGTCTTTTTCTTTCTCTTTCCTCTGCCAGAGTTCATTCTATCGGAAAAGAAAAACTTGCCCACCCGCGAAACGCACGTCCCTTTGAACCCTCCGTCTGCGCCGGGCACGATGATATCGGCCGCTCCCAGCGCCGCCGGCACGGCACGGCTGGTTGCCGCACTCGCAACGGCCGCCGTGCTCCTCGCCGCCGCCAGCCTGCTCGCTCAGCGCCAGCGGGCAGGCGCGATCCTCAACGGGAGGATTGCCGACGAGAGCCTTTACCAGAGCTACGTCTCCGTTCGTGAGGTTGTGGAGGAGGCGAGCGAGGGCAGCACCCTCGCGGCGATGGGCTCCGCCGGGACGGAGCAAAACTGCTGCGGCGGCGCCCTCGTCGCCCCAAACTGGATCCTGACCGCCGCGCACTGCCACAGCTGCTGGGAGGGCAGGTTCCCCTTCAAACGAGCAATCAATGGGGGGGTCGAGGCTATACCAGTCGACCCCGCCGCCGAGCCCGTCAAGGTGAAGGTTGCACTCGACAAGGACGGGCACTACGGGGGCACCCTCACCGTTGTTGAGGCGTACGAGCCCGAATGGGTGAGAGCTTGCTCGCCTCTAGCGAGCTCACTCAGACGCACGGGAGCCAACTCACACACCGCGGTGTCGCCTCCTTCCCTCCCTAGATTGGGCCTGAGCGGATGGATGCGGCGCTGCTGAAGCTCGACGGCGATGCGACGGCCTATGGCGCCGAGGTCGTCACCTTCTTTCCCGGCCCGATTGAGGCAGGTATGGAGACGGTGACTGTGGGGACCTCGCACGACCTGCCGGCAAACACGCCTGGCATCCCCGGTGCGACCATGAGAGGTCGGCCCGGGCAAGCCTTCGCCCCGTCCTCACGCGGCCGCACCCGCCGCACCAGGCACACCCCTCAAGTACTACGCCTCGACTGTCGTTGCGGCACGCTCGCTCATCTCGTGGCACACGCACTGCGAGGGGTTCAACCGTGGTGATTACTCGCCGGTGCACGACTTTTGCGTCGGCCCGCCGGTGAAGACCGAGCTGGGAGGCACCCTGCCCGGCGACGATCTGGTGGAGGGCGCGCGCACCGGGTACGGAGACTCTGGAGGGCCGCTCTACATTGGAGGCAAGTACGCTGGCATCGTCAAGGGCGGCGTCAAGGCGAGCCCCATCACGGGTGTCAACGACGTTGACAACGCGGAGACCGCCTACATTCGCTACACGGATGTCACCTTCCTGGCCCCGTGGATTGACCGCACGATCACGGCGAGCGAGCTCGCGGCGGTGTTTTGCAAGGTGCCATTTCTTTGCTGAACTTATTGAGTTGCAGAGCATGCAGGGCCGTCGTGGCTGGTGAGCATGCTGGTGAGCGAGAGCCGAGACGACGATTCGACGATTTCTCGTGACTCGTCGCCGTGACGGGACGCAACGAGCCCATTGGCGAGAGGCCCCTCTAGAGAGATATGGGCGCTGTGGCCTCATGCCTTGACACCGGGCCAGTGCTTGCACTTTGAATGCCGTGGGGCTCCTGCCCGTGTACGGGTGTGGAGATGTGCGAGGATCGGCGATCGCCCCCCCTTGCCCCACCATTTGTGTGTGTGGAGAAATTTACCTTACCTTACCTTACCTTGACTCATGGCCCCGCGCCGCGCGCTGGGCTGCGGCAAAACAAATGAGTTTTGTATATACACCTACCGTTCTCCCATGAAATAGTACTTAGCACTGGCTCGCTACACCGGCCGCAGCTCCGCGTCCCCCAAGAGCGTCGACTCGTGGTCCGGCACCGCCGCCGCCCCGCCTCTGAGGCCGAGCCAGGGCGGCATGAGGCGGCGGAGCAGGGCTTGCCCGTGCCGCTGCGCGCCGCCGCCCGGCCAGCGGCTCGCCCCCTCGCCGAGCGCCCCCTCGCGCGGCGGCCGGCCCGAGTGCGCCCGCAGCACGAGCCAGCGCGTGAGTGCGGGCAGGTTGAGCCCGTCGGTCGCCGACACGCCCAGGACGGACCAGGACTGCTCCGTGACGCAATCGAGGTTGAGGAGGCGGCTGAGCGGCGCCCAGCCGAGCCGCTCGAGCTCCGCGCGGTCGCGCGGCTGCAGCGTGTCGCACTTGCTCGCCACCACCAGCAGAGGCAGGCCGCGCAGCCGCGGGTCGTCGAGCAGCATGTGCAGCGCCTGTGCGAGGGCGGGGAGGCCGGCCGGTGGAGTGTTCGCGCGGCGAGGCGGCGGTCCCGGTCGTCGACGTCTGCGGCGGCGCGCCTGCCGCGCCTCGGCGAGGCGGTCGCGGTCGGAGACGTCGATCAGGAAGAGGAGCGCGTCGCAGCCTGAGACGTGCCGCGCCCAGTCAAAACGGAAGCGCTGCCGGCCGCCCAGGTCCCATAGCGAGAGGTCGAGCCCGCTGTGCTGCACGCGCTGCACGACGAGGCCGATGGTCGGCTTGAGCGACGGCGCGGCGGCGAGCGGAGGCTCGGCCGCCAGCGCCCGAGCGAGAGCGGACTTGCCGCTCCCGTCGAGGCCCGCGAGCGCCACCTCGAGGCGCGAGCGGAGCAGCCAGCGAGATATGAGCCGCTGCACGACCGGCTGGGCCTCGCGAGCGACGGCGTTGCCCATCTCGTAGCCGGTTCACTCGCTTCTGGGCTGTAGCCTACCGCGTGCCGGGTACCCGGTACGCCGTCCTCAGCGCATGGAAGAGATGAACATGAAAAATAATATATGACAGAAGGAAGGAAGAGAGAGAGGAAAGTGATGGTGGATGGGAAGTGGATTGGTGTGGTGTGGAAATGGAGGTGGATAGAAGGGGGTGTTGAGAGAGAGATGGATGGGATGATGAATAAGGAAGGAGATGAAATTTATCTAGAGAATGTGAAGGGGGATGGGATGGGAAGTGGAATGGTGTGGAGATGGAGGTGGGATGGTATATCGGAAAGATTTTTGTTTCTTTTGGGGGGGGACATGTCCTATCCTGGACAGCTGGACCGGTGCCTCGATGTCACCGCTCGAGCAAATCAGCCTCATCTCGTCCGACGAGGAGAGCGAGGCTCCGCCACCAGCGGCCGCAAGGGCAAAGCGGAGCGCGGCGGCGCGGGCGGCGCCCTCCTCTCCTCCACCCTCCCGAAAGGCACGCAAGACCGACGCCCGCAAGGATCCGGCACCCAACGCCGAGAACCCGCCGGCCGCGCCGGCCGCGGCCGCGGCACGCCCTGCGCCGTCGGCCAGCCAGCGCGCGTCCTACCTCCAGGCGCGCGAGGCAAAGCTCAAGGCGTGCCGCTTCAACCTCTCCGCCCTCCCCGCCGGCAAGCGCGTGCACGACACCTCGCGAACCATCAAGAAGCCGACGCCGGCGTGGGCGGGCTTCTGGCCGGCGCTGCGCGAGTTCATGCAAAACACGATCGACCACCTCGACCTGGCGCCGCGCGGCCGGCTGCATCCGGCGCTGTCGCTGCGCGTCGAGCGGCCGGCCGGCCAGCGCGGCACCCTCGCCTCCATCGCCTTTCGTTGCGGCGACGAGCCGGTCTGCGCCATCGAGGTGGAGGAGGACGAGCTGCGGATCCTGCAGCACTACACCTTCCCGCTGCACCCGCGTGCGCTCGAGACGGGCGTGCCCGACGCTGGCAAGGGCGGCGACGCGACCGCGGGCGGCTTTGGCGACGGCTTCAAGACGGCGGCGGCGGCGCTGCTCGGCCAGCCCGCCTGCCGCTCCATCAGCTGGACCTTTGAGACGGCAGAGGGGCGCACCGTGCGCTGGGACTTTGTCGGCGCCGAGCGGCCCGCGGTCGGCAACTTTCGCGCGTCGCGGGTGCTCGAGGTTCACGTCACTGCCGACGCCGCGCCGGCCGGCGCGGCATCGAGCCGCGCAGGCGGCGCAGCCTACGTGATGAGGCAGCGCGTCCGCGTCGGCGGCATCGGCCGCGCGTTCCTCGCCGAGGCGGCGCCGCGGCTGCAGGTCTTCTGGTCGCTGCCCGACGCGGTGCTGCTCGGCAACGGCCGGCAGGGCGACTTCCTCGCCGACGCGGCGGCGGCGCCGCCAATCTTTGACGGATCCTCCGCCTCCCCCTCCTCCGCCTCCGCCTCCTCCTCCTCCTCCTCCACCTCCTCCTCCGCCTCCTCCGCCTCCCCCTCCTCCGCCTCCTCCTCCGCCTCCGCCGCCGCCGCCTCCGCCTCCGCCTCCGCCTCCGCCTCCGCCGCCGCCTCCGCCGCGCCGCCCGCCGCCGCCTCCGCCGCGCCGCCCGCCGCCCGCCCCGTGGCCGGCGTGTACGTGCGCGGGATCTGGGTGCGCAAGCCGCTCATCGAGGGCGCCATCATGGCCTTCTGGTCCAAGCTCAACGTCTCCTCGCGCGACCGCAACGACGTCGACGCCGAGGAGTGCGCCGACGCGACGCTCGCGGTGCTGCGCGACGCGGCGAGGTCCGAGGCGGGCAAGGCGGCGCTGCGCCGCCTGCTCGCGCCGCTGCAGGGCAAGAAGGCCGGCTCCTCGGCCTCGGGCGGCGGCTCATGGCTGCTCCGGACGCCGCGCTTCACCAACCGGCTGCTCGAGGCGCACCGGCCCTTCTTCCTCGGCGCGCTCGGCGTGCCGGCGGGCGCGCTCTTCGCCTCGAGGCGGACGACCGAGAGCGGCGACCCGTTCCTCAAGTGGGCGGCGGCCTTCCTCGCGCGGCGGGGTGCGCCGCTGCTGCCCCTCGAGCCGGGCGCGTCCAAGGCGCTCTTCAGCGAGGCGTCGGAGGACGAGCTGCAGGAGCGGTGCGTCAAGGAGCTGCTCGCCGAGCTCAAGAAGGCGCCCGCCGCAAGGACGGACGCGCAGCAGGCCGCCGCCAAGCTGCTCGCCTTTGTCGGCGCCGAGTCGCGGTCGCTGCGCCTCCACTTCTCCGCCCTCGTCGCCGTCCCGTTTGCGCACGGCGCGCACGTCTTCATGCCCGCCACGGCGCTCGACCGCGGGCTCCTGCTCCGCCTGCTCGCGACGCTGCAGAAGCGGCTCGGCCGCTTCGACGACAAGTGCGTGCACGCCACGCAGGCCTTCTTCGAGACGCTGCCCGCGCACGGCGGCCTCTCCCTCCCGCAGCTCGACGCCGCGCTCAGCCGGGCGAAGCAGGTTGGCGTCGAGAGCCGCGCCTTCGAGAGGCGCCTCGAGGTGGGCGGCGGAGGAGGCGCGGCGGCGGCGCCCGCGGCGGCGGCGCCCGCGGCCGCAGGGCCGAGCCGGGGCGGCGGGCAGCCTCCTCCCGTCATCTCGCTCGACGACGACGGCGCGGCGGGCGGCGCGGCGGACAGGCGCGGCGGCGGCGGGACGGCGGGCGGAGAGGAGTCGCGCCGCGCCCTCGAGAGGCAGATCGCGGCGGCGGCGAGGCAGCGGCAGACCCTCCGGGCGGGGCACATCCTTCCGGCCGCCGCCTTTGCAGACGAGGCGAACGAGTCGGAGGAGAAGTGCCTGCGCGGAGGCCACGACGCCCTCAAGGCGGTGGCGGCGCACGACTCCGTCGGCGGCGGCGAGGTGTACTCCGACGTGGCCTCCGCCGCGCACCTGGCCGCCGGCACGCTTCCCAAGGCGGCGCAGCTAAAGGCGCTCCGCGCGCACCTCGAGCAGGCCAAGCGCACGCTCGCCGCTGCGCTCCCGTCGCTCGGCTCGCTGCTCGAAGGGACGGTCAAGGCGGGCTTCGACGTGGGCGGTGCCTACCTCGGCTTCTGCTCCGAGCGCGCCATCGTCGTGAACCTCGCGCCGCTGCTGCGCCGCTGGAACGAGGCGGGCACGCCCGTGGAGCTGCTCCTCACCCTCGCTCACGAGGCGGCGCACCTCCTCAGCAGGGGCGGCGCGCACGACAGCGCGTGGCGGCAGACCTACGACGAGCTCATCCAGGCCGCCATCGTCGCCGGAGTCGGCCCGGCGCCCGGCGCATTCGCTGGCGTCGGGCGGAGGGCCTGACCTTCGCGGCCGGACGAGCATCGAGCGAATTTTGTTTCGCTTTGTTTCGCTCGAAAAGAAAGAAAGAAAACAGAGAACCCAAGGGAGGGATGGGAGGACGGCACGTTTCGTAAAATAAATAAATACAACGGACACGGCACGTTTCGCTCGAAATGGTCGAGTTTTACAGGATTTTTTCCACCCAGGCGCCGGACTAAATTGGACCTAGCTTGCTTGGGGGTCTCGCGGTGATCAAAGCTGCTCAGCCTCAAACAGCTGCGGCTACACTTCACGGCTACACTTCACTCCAGCTTTCCCATGGCTGCTCCCGCCGCCTCCACCAGCATCGACCCGTACCGGGTCCTCAAGGTCGACCGAGACGCTGCGCAGGAGGAGATCTCCAAGTCGCTGCGACTTCTCGAGCTCCGCCTGCACCCGGACCGCAACCTCGACGCGTCTGACGAGCAGCTGGCCGCCAACAAGGCGCGGCGCGAGACCGTGCGAAAGGCGTATGCGCTGATCGGCACCGAGGCCAAGCGGCAGGAGTACGACGAGAAGTGGGCCAAGGCGCATCCGGACAAGGCGGCAAGCGGGCAGCTCCTTGCTGGCCCGGCGCTGCCTGCGAGCCTCGGCGAGGGCACCGCCAAAGCTGCACGCCCTGCCGTCGTCGTGAGCAGCCTCGTCGCCACCATCGTGCTGCTGCTCGTGCCCGTGTGGCCCGTGGCGCGCGTGCTTGTTGCGCACACTGGAGCGCCGCTGGCGTGCGTGCTGCCTCTCCTCTCCGCCGCGGTCCTCTTCCTGGCGAGCACGACGCCGACCGCAGAGCTGTCGGACAGGGCGGTCGTGGTTCTCGCCGCGGGCGCGTGCGCGAGCCTGTTCGTGCGCTACGTGCTCGGCGACGACTTGGACGGCATGGTCTGGCGCTCCATTGCGGTCGAGGCACCAGCTTACTCAGAGTATGGATTCGGGCTTTTCGTGATCCATCTGAGCGCCGCAGGGGTACGCGTCATGTTTACGGCCTTCCGACACCACCAGTGCTTTCACGAGACTATCAGCGCCAAGCTCTCCGCCGCGCAAAAGGCGCGGGGCGCGCACGGAAGAGGACCTGGGTCGGCGGCGGCGCTCGCTGTCAAGGGGTGGAGGCTCCTGGGCAGGATAGAAGCGGGGTCATTTCCCTGGAAGTTCATCATCAGCATTACGAAGAGTAGCCCGAATGGGCGCTACGCGACGGAGATCGCCCCAGCACAGGTGGCCTTCATCCGTTGGTTTCAGCCTTTTTGGAGGCCGCGTTGCGCCGAGGAGAGCGATCAAGACCTGCTCAAGCTCCACTCGGACCTCTTCTCGAGCGCATGTGAGACGCTCTGCTACTCCTGCCTGCTCCCATGGCTCGCGATACTAGTGCTGCCTCTGCCGCGCGCTGGTGAAACCACTCAGGGCTCGCAGCTGCCGCCCCTGTACGTCAGCTTCACCGCGGCGTTCTGTGCGACGGTGGCGGCCGCATTCGCTCATCGGTCTCTGCGTCGCGGGAGCCGGCCCGACGTCGGACTGCTGAAGCAGTTCGTCAGCTTGCTCCACAGCGTGCTCCTCGATGGAGCGTGCGTGCTGGCCGCCATTCTGGTGCCGCTGCTGCCCAACGGCGTGGGCCAGGCTGCGACTCCAGTCTTCTCCCTGCTTGGCCTCGCCCTTCTGTGGGGCTGCGCGCCGCCCAAGCAGGAGGCGATGGCCATGTGCGGCGTCTGCGGATGCCGCCCTGCGACACACACGTGTGTCCACTGCGACGTGGTCATGTGCGTGGGGTGCCGCGTTCGTGTGCACACGCGCCCGGCAAACATGAGGCAAGCCGGGAAGCGTGCCCCGGCAAGGCTCACCCCGTGGAAGCACTCGGCCGACGTCACGCATGGCGTCGACTCTCGCTATCTCGAGTGCCGGCCCTGCACGCCTGCTCGACTAGTCGTGCGGGCGCGTGTCGAGCGGGTGGTGGCGGCGGTCGAGGACGACGCCGACGAGCTCGAGGCCGAGGCAAGCCCGCAGGCGTTTCTCGGCGACCCGGCGGCGTCGCACGCGCGCTGCTTCCCGAGCGACGAGGCGCAGCGCTTCGCCGACGCGGTCGAGTTCGCACAGACCTCAAAGATCATCCAGCAGAACGATGACGCCAACGCGCTGCTCCTCGGAGCGGTCAAGTCAAGCACCCGGGCTGTCCGCTCGGCGTCGGCGCTCCTCGCGACCACTGTCTTGGGATATCTCCTTCTCGTCTTCATCGCGGGCAAGTTTGAGTTCCTCTTGAACGCCATCTCGATCGCCTTCGCCTTTTACTTCGTTCTCCCCGTCGCCCTCACCCTCGCCCTCGCTCCTTTGAAGCCGAAGGCCCTCCCCCTCCTCCTCCGCATCGCCCTTACGTTCGCCGTCGCCGTCGCCGAGGCCGCCGCAGTTCCCTCCATCGTAAATGCGGCCAGCTTTGCAAACACCTTCGCCGCCTCCGTCCTCCACGCCACCTTCCGCCAGTATTGGGGTGTGTCAGGGTCCTTGCTCCTCATGGCCATGATGTGGCTGCTGGCCGAGCTGCTCCCGCCGCTCGCCACGAAGCTGCGCGGCGCCGTCGCGTGGCACGCCGGCTCTTGCTGGGTCGGCAAGTCGGGGCGGGCCAAGAGCGATCAGCTGCAGCCCCTCCTCGCGACCAACCGCTCGACGGCGGCGGGCGGCGGGCTCGGGAAGAGGCAGGGCGTGAGATTGCCTTTCGGCGACGACGGCGCGGCGCGGATTCGCGTCCAAGTCTACGAGGTTCTGCCGTACGACGAGGAGGCGTCCCTCCTGCTCGAGCGCTCGCTGGAGCTGCTGCCTGGCGACGGCCCGTTCCAGTCTCGGCTGGCCTTGCTGGCGCCTGGGCACGGGGAGGGCGTCGTGGTCGAGCAGAGTCTGGACGGCGATGCGGGAGGCGCTCGAGTCGGGGCGCACCAGAACTACACGCTCTCGAAGCCCGACTGGTGGGAGGTGACCATCCAGCCGCAAGCCACCGCGAGCCGCGCCGCCGACAGCACCGCGATCGTCCAGGCGAGCAGCCTCCGCCAGCGGTTCGTGTGCTCGCTGTGGCTCCGCCTCTCGCTCACAGACTGCTGGCGGCGCAACTTGCGCGTCCGCGCACGCCAGCTGCAAGAGCTGCCGCGACTGAGCGTTGCCGGCGTGTGTGCCTCTCTCCGCTCCGCCGCCCACGCGGCGGTGGCCACGCCTCGCGCCGTCGGCCGGACAGTTCGCTTCGTCGTCACGTCGCTGTCGAAGCTGCCGGGCGCAGCTGAGACGCCGCAAGAGGCCGCGGTGAAGGCGGTCCGCAAGCGGCAAGCCAGGGCCGCCGCCGGCGGAGTCGTGACGGGCGGCGGCGGCGAGGAGCTGAAGCTGCTGACGGGAGTGGCGGCTGGCGACGTGCCGTCCTGCACCGCGATTGTCGACTATGCGGGCGAGGCGTTCACTGGCGTCGGCCTCGGCCCCCCCAACCAGCTGCAGCGGCCGCGAGTCGTTGAGCTCGCCTCGCCGGCCGAGCGGCGCGACGAAGAGCTTCACCCTGGCTGGGCAAAGCTCAAGGTGGCTTGCTCCACCCCTCGCCGCCTCTCTGCTGCCGCCGCCTGCTCCGCCACCCCAGCCACCGCCGCTGCCGCCGCAGCCGCCTCAGCTGCCGCCGCTTGCGTGCAAGAGGCTGCCGAGAGGCTGCCGAGAGGTGCCTCACCTCTGCCTCTGGGCCGTCAGGTGACGTGGACGCCGAAGCAAAAGTACAGGCGGCCGGTCTCGTACTACCTCTGCCACATGCAAGCTAGCTGCGACCCGCAGGGCGCCGTCTGCTACAAGGGGACCTTCGCGGGCTGCATCGTATACGCGGAGCCGGGGCAGCGGTGGTCCTTCTTTGTGCAGGTTTCTCCCCCACAACGTGTTGGTCACTGGGGATGTTGGGGTAGGCACTATCAACCACCCTCGCCGCCGCCCTCTCCCCGCCGCCCTCGCCGCCCTCGCCGCCCTCGACCCCCCCCCCCCCCGT
Organism: Emiliania huxleyi CCMP1516; assembly: GCF_000372725.1. Lineage (NCBI taxonomy): Eukaryota > Haptophyta > Isochrysidales > Noelaerhabdaceae > Emiliania > Emiliania huxleyi. The sequence goes on from NW_005200600.1 coordinate 841,648, forward strand.
CCCTCCTCCCGGCACCCCCTCCCCCCCCTCCCGGCAGGCGGGCAATGTCGCCGGGCCGTCGCCGCCCTCGGAGCCCACGCACCACACCGTGCGGCAGCTCGAGGAGGGGCAGGGCGAGGAGGCGAGGCGCGCGGAGCTCAGCGAGGGGGAGCGGCGCGTGCACCTCGAGCGGAACACGCTGCACCGCGCGCTGCGAGACAAGGACCCGGACGCTGCTCGGGCGGCCTTGGGCGAGCTCCGCGCGCTTCGCGGGTCGGGCGAGGAGGTCACGGACCTGGCACGGCTCGAGGAGAAGGCGAGGAGCAGCCTCATCTTACCACACCTCACGCACACACACCTCACGCCCCACGCATGCACACGCACACACACACACACGCACACACACGCACGCACACACACACACCCTCCCTTGCCTCAGGTGGGGCAGCTGGCGGAGGCGGAGGCGATGAGGGCGATGCAGGCGGTTCGCCGGAGGGCGGCCCGGGCCGAGGAGGAGCGGCGCCGGGCCGAGGAGCAGCAGCGGCGCAAGGCAGAAGAGGAGGAGGCAGCAGCGCGGGGGGTGAGGGAGGCGGCAGAGAGGGAGGAGAGGAGGCGGCGGAAGAAGCTGGAGGCCAGGGCGAAGAAGGAGGCCAAGGAGCGCGCCGCCAGAGAGCTGGCCGAGAAGCTCCGGGCGCTGTACCGGGCAGCGCTCGGCTGCTCAGGCGGCGGAGACGGCGGCGAGGCGCGGGCGGAGGAGTCCCTCGCCCGCGCGCTGCTCGCGGCGGACAAGGAGATGGCGGACCCGCACAGCCCCGTCTCTCAGAGTGCTCTCGCAGAGCTCGCCCCGGACCTGTCCAGCCTGCGCCTCGCTGCAGAGGAGCGGAAGCGAAGCCTGGCGAGCCGCCGCGAAGCGAGAGCGGCGGCGGCGGCGGCGGCGGCGGCGGCGGCGGAAGCGGCGGGAGCGGCGGCGGAAGCGGCGGCGGAAGCGGCGGCGGAAGCGGCGGCGGTGGCGGCAGCCCAGGCGGCGGCGGCTGCAGCGCAGCGAGAGCAGGAGCGAGCGGAGGAGCGTGCGGCGACGCGGGAGGGTCAACTGTCCCGGCGGGTGGCGCGGTGCGAGGAGACGATGGGCTTTGTCGGCGCAGGGTCTGACCTCGCTCCACGCGTCGACTGGCTGGAGGAGGAGACTAGCCGAGACTAGTCGAGATCAGCCGAGACTTGCCGGGATGAGCCGGGACTTGCTAGAGGAGGGCGAGCGAGGGGAGGCTACTTCATCGGTGTGCGACGAATGGATAGGACGTCCTCGGCCTCGCGAGCGAAGGGAGCCTCGAGGAGCGGCTCGGCGCTGTCGAGCGGCTGCTCGAGCTCGAGCCGTTCGAGACGTTGGCAGCAGAGCCTCCAGCAGAGCCTCCAGCAGCGGCGCCTCCGCCTTCACCTGCACCTGTGCCGGCTCCAGTGCCGGTGCATGGGGGGCGCGTCGCCGCCAGCCCGGGTCGTGGCGGGCGCGGTGGGCGGGGCGGGCGGGGCGGGCGGGGTGGCGGCAGCAGCAGCGGAGGCAGCGGAGGCAGCGGGGGCAGCTCGCCCGACGCAGACCAGCTGCTCCGCCAGGCGGCTGATCTCGGCTGGTCTCGGCTCACTTCGGCTGATATCGGCTCACCTCGGCTCACCTCGGCTCACCTCGGCTCACCTCGGCTCACCTCGGCTCACCTCGGCTCACCTCGGCTCACCTCGGCTCACCTCGGCTCACCTCGGCTCACCTCGGCTGATCTCGACTCACCTCTACGTCTCCTCCGCTAGGCGGCGCCACCTCCCGCCGGCGCCCGCCAGGCCGAACGCTGGCGCGCGCCGATGTCTCCCCGGCCCTTTCCTCCCACGGCCTGTCTCGTCTCCACAGGCCGTGCGAGTGCCGTTCGACGAGCTCGAGGAGGCGACAGCCTCCTTCGCGGACGAGCGGCTGGTTGGCGTCGGTGGCTTCGGTCGCGTCTACTACGCCCCTCGCCTGCCGTCGCTAGCTGCCACGAGGGCTGCCGAGCAGCGCCCCGCCGCGCTGGAGTGGCTGGCCTAATGATCACTACTTACTCCATTAGGATGCCGAGCTTCCCGTCGCGGTGAAGCGGCTCTTCGTCGACGGGCAAGAGTCCGGCCGACCCGCGTCCGAGGTGCGCTCTCTCTCTCTCTCTCTCTCTCTCTCTCTCTCTCTCTCTCTCTCTCTCTCTCTCTCTCTCTCTCTCTCTCTCTCTCTCTCTCTCTCTCTCTCTCTCTCTCTCTCTCTCTCTCTCTCTCTCTCTCTCTCTCTCTCTCTCTCTCCCTCTCCCCCCCCCCCCCCTCTGCGCTGGGAGCTCGACGCAGTAACACTAAGAACGTGATCCATCATTCCTCAGGTGCTGCGCTCTCTGCGCGAGGAGCTCGACCTGCTCTCAAAGTGCCGCCACCCGAACCTGATCCAGCTCCTTGCTCACTGCGACGACCCGCGCGGCCCCTGTGCTATCTACCCGCTCGCACGCGGCGGCTCGTACGAGGACAGGCTCGTCAGCACTCTGCCGGGCCGCAAGCGTCTCGCCACCCTCGGCGCGCCTTCCGAGCCGCTCTCGTGGAAGGCGCGGCTGCGGCGCCACCTTGGCTAACCTCGGCTACTAATGTACTAATGACATCGGCTCACGGCGGCGCATCTCGGCGCACCTCTCGCCGCAGGAGCGGCTCTGCGTGCTGCGCGACGCCACCAGCGCGCTCGTCTACCTGCACACGCCCTCCGCCGCCAAGCCGTGGACGGCGCTGCACGGCGACATCAAGGCGAGCAACATCCTGCTCGAGCCTTCTAGGAACCTCCTAGGAACCTCCTAGGAACCTTCCTAGGCGAGCAACATCCTGCTCGAGCGGGGCGGGCGGGCGGTGCTCTCCGACGTCGGCATCGCAAAGCAGCGGCAGCTCGACGCCGCCGCCACCGGCCGCACCTCCACCCTCATCAAGGGCACGCCGTCGCATCTCGACCCGGAGTACGTGCGGACCGGCGAGCGCACCCCCGAGACGGACGGCTACGCGCTCGGCATGGTCCGTGCTGCCGCCCCTCCCCAGCCTCGTACTCACTCACTACTGGCGGAGCGTCTGGTTCCTCGATGAGCAGGTCGTGCTGCAGTCGCTGACCGGTCTCGACCTTCGCAGCTGCGGCTTCAGGGAGGCCAAGCCGCTCCTGCAGGATCCGGGCTCGCCCGAGCGGTGGGCGGCGAGCCGGCGCGACCCAAAGCCGAGAGAGCGGGGCAGCCATCGAAGGGCGGGCTGTGAGTAGGTGGGCAGCGAGCTTGCTCGACCCGAGAGCCGGCTGGCCGATGCAAGTCGCCGCCGCCCTCGCCGGACTGGTCACCCTCTCGTTCGAGCGCTGGCTCGGCCCGCGCTCCGCCCCGCATTCGACGGGTCCCTGATCAGGTGCACGGCCTCTCGTACGAGCGCTGGCTCGAGGACCGGATGCCGTGCGAAGAGGCGGAGCGGCGGCTGGAGCATCTCGCGCGCGAGGTTGGCATCGAAGCCGTGCAGGCGGACGAGCTGCTGGCGATCAGGGAGGCGCCCGCGTCAGCTGATGAGTTGGCCATCCCTAGTCAGGTTGAGGACGCGGCGGGCAGGCAGGCGCTCGACGCAGCGGGTGCTGGCGCAGGCGACGCTGCGCAGCCTCCGAGGGTGCAGCCCTCGACTTCACCCCGGCGGTCCTTGGTGGAAGAGCGATTGTCTACTGCCATACTCCTCCTGTCTGTAGGCGGAGGAGCGCTCGCTCTGCTTAATCTGCGAGGAGTGGCCGCACACGGTCCGCTTCTATCCTTGCGGCCACGCGTGTGTCTGCACCAAGTGCGAGCCGAAGGCGCGCGCTCACTTCAAGGACTGCTGCCCCATCTGCAAGTCGCCGATTTGCTCCGTCGAGCGCGGCGATCACGTCGGCAATGCGCCCACGTACGTTTTCCGCCGCTGAGACTCGACTGCCACATACGGTCCCGCACTCTGCAGTCTGCGCTCTGCACTCTCTGTGTCCACTCTCTACGTCACGGCTCCACGCACCAATACGCGGCGGACTACGAACGTGGTACACGGTGCGCTCTGCACACCGCGCACACACAGTCGAGAGTAGCCAGTACTCTACACCGCTCTCTCTGTCTCTTGGGATTTACCACAATTCCATGTTTGTCTCCGCTTTGAGACATTGAGAGTCGGCACGCGGCTGCTGGGCCTTTGATTCCGTGGCCCGTGCGCCGGTCTGGCCCTGCCAAAGCCGCACAAGAGTGCGGCCTGCGTTGATGAGCGTGAGCGTGAGCGGCCGCCGGGGCCGGTTTGGACTGTGTTTGGGGGGGTGGAGGGGTCCGGTGGCCAGTGTGATGGTCGTTTATGGCCCTCCTATCACCAACTTACCGCCCCCAGCCGTGGGGGCCTCTCCAGACGCCGCCATTTATGATTTCAAAGGGTCCTGCCGACGCTCATCACAGTGCGGCGGAAGGCCGGAGCCGGCGCCGCGGAGGACGAGGATGGCCGTGGCGGACCGGGACGAGCTCTGGGAGGTACAGTGTCAATCTGTATATTGTAGAGACAGAGCATGCGCACAATATATCTCAGTCTAGCTAATTCTGGAGAGGAGATGCCGAGGCCGTACAGCAGCTTGATGGTGCTGCGCCGGCGTGCGTCCCGCCGGCCGCCGGGGCCGGTTTGGACTGTGTTTGGGGGGGGGAGGGGTCCGGTGGCCGGTGTGATGGTCGTTTATGGCCCTCCTATCACCGCGCCTGGGGCTTCCTCTGTGTTCCTTTTATTACCCATCTCATCGCCAATCTTGCCGCGAGAAGGCTCTGGTCATTGCCGAGCGAGAGCCGACGGATAGGTGCTGGGATCGGGTGCATCGCTGTTCGCTCCCTCGACCTCTAGACAGTCGCGGATCTAGATATAGACCCAGCGCACAACCCGGAAGCAGAGACTCAGTGCTTCTTCCCACCGCGCGTCGCCGCGGGCGCGGCGGCTGGTGGGCATGGCACGTACAGGATGATGGCCTGACCCACCCCACAGCGTCCTGCGAAAGCCGTACTAACGCCGTGTAAGTTCGTTTTCGACCTCTCTTGGAAGAGGAGCGCAGCTAGCGCGACACTATAGCACTTAGCAGACTATTGTCTATTGTCGAGCGCGCGTCGGAGAGGTGTTTGCATTGCCTCCCTGCGAGCCTGCGTCTCTTCACTCCCCCCTTAGTCACGGTACATACATTATCACGGGAGTGGGTGCGCACCGGCCATTCCCGAGAGGTCCCGCGGATAACATCCACCCGGACCCTCTGTCGGCAATGTGCGATACGCTAGGATGGGGCCGCCTCGGCGGCGTACGTATGCGAGAGGCGGGATTCGAAGCTTCCGCTCGCCACCCTCTCCTTCCCCCTCCTTCCCCTTTACACCCACCCTCCCCCAGGGAAGGTGTCCGCCGGGGGGTTGACGGCTCTCGCGCTGGCGCGCGCCTCCGCGTCATGCAACCTCGGCCCCAACCTCGGCCCCAGCCTCGGCGGGCTCCACGTGCTGCGCGTGGTAGGCGCCCGCCGCCGCCTGAGGAGCAAGCAGCGAGAGGTGGAGGAGGAAGAAGAGAGAAGTGGGACGGGCAGAGCGCACGCGGGGGGGGGGGAGGGGGGAGGAGAGGGGGGGGGGGGGGAAAGGGCCACGAGGGACCCACAG
>NW_005200600.1:847401-849765 GCF_000372725.1 Emiliania huxleyi CCMP1516
ATTTGGGCGGGAGGGGCAAGGAGGGGCGGGCAGAGGAACGCGGCTGCTCGCCTCCATCGCTGCCGCGCGCACCTCGGCGGCCTTCTCCGCGAAGCCCGCCGCCTGTTGGGAGAAGACACGCGGTAAAGAGACAGAAGGTGCGGATCGTAGCTGCGGGAGTGTGCAAGCCTCGAGTGCCTCCGCCTGCTGCAGCGTGGAGCTCAGGCCCGCGGCCACCGCCTGCGACAAGAAGGAGCAGCTCAGAAGCGGACATGCGAAGAAGAGGCCCCTCCTGCTGGGCTGTGCTAGGCAAGCGTGTCTCGCCTCGGTCGTGGCGCGCGGCCGCCCGACTGGCGCGGACCCTGCAGCGCCGCCGTCCTCCTCGTCGCTCTCGCCGTCCGCCTGCACGTCGGCGGCGCTCAGGTAGTCCGGGAGATATGGGGAGATAGGGGGAGATGTGTACCTCGCGGCTCAGGTAGTCCGGGAGAGCGTCTCCGTCCGCCTGCGAGAGAGGGCCCCGGTCAGGTCCAGGGGGGAGGGGTCCAGGAGGGAGGGGTCTTGGAGGGAGTCGGGGAAGGGCGTCGTCCGCCTCGGCGAGCAAGCCGCCCGCCTAGCAAGAAGGGGTGCCCCCGTGAGGAAAGGCCAGGCGCAGCACTGTCAGGGGCGAGCGATCCGCTCGCCGCCGCCGCCGCGCCCGCCTCGGCCGCCGCCGCGTCGGCGTCGACCTGGGCGAGGACGGCCTATCCTCGCTCCATCACTTAGGTCAGTCTGAGTCAGCCTCGGCGAGATCTGGAGAGGGGAGATCGCCTCGCGGCGCGTGCGGAAGTCGGCGCGGACGGCGTCGATGGCGGCGCGCTCCTGCTCGCGGCTGGAGGTGTGAAGAGCTGGGGGGTGTGAAGAGCTGGGGGTGTGAAGAGCTGGAGGTGTGGAGAGCTGGGGGTGTGAAGAGCTGGGGGTGTGAAGAGCTGGGAAGGTGAAGAGCTGGAGGTGTGAAGAGCTGGAGGTGTGGAGAGCTGGGGGGTGTGAAGAGCTGGGGGTGTGAAGAGCTGGGAAGGTGAAGAGCTGGGGGTGTGAAGAGCTGGGGGTGTGAAGAGCTGGGAAGGTGAAGAGCTGGGGGTGTGAAGAGCTGGGAAGGTGAAGAGCTGGAGGTGTGAAGAGCTGGAGGTGTGGAGAGCTGGGGGGTGTGAAGAGCTGGGGGTGTGAAGAGCTGGGGGTGTGAAGAGCTGGGAAGGTGAAGAGCTGGGGGTGTGAAGAGCTGGGGGTGTGAAGAGCTGGTCTCCCTGCTCACAGATCCGGCGTCACACATGCGCCGCAGCAACGGCGAGTGCAGATCGGCGTCGAGGGCTAATCTCGGCGGATCTCGGCGGATCTCGGCGGATCTCGGCGGATCTCGGCGGAGCTCGCGCCTCGGCGTCGAGAGCGGCAAGCTTCGCCTGGCCTGCGGCGCGCGCAGCCTCGACAGCGGCGGCGGCGGCGGCGGCGGCGGCGGCGGCGGCGGCGGCTGGACGCGCGGAGGAGGAGGGGAAGACGCCTGTGTGTCCCTCCGGTGGCGGGGGAGGCGGAGGCGGAGGCGGCGGGGGAGGCGGCGCACGCGGCGGCGGCGACGGCGCCTCTTGCCTCGCCTGTGTAAAGAGAGGGCTGGTGTGGCGAGGAGAGGGAGAGAGGCGTGAGAACGGGTCGACTGTTCGCGCCGCCACACGCTCTCGCACCGACACGCCCGCGCTGGCGATGGCTGCGCCGGAGCTTGGGGGCGGGGGCGCCGCCTGGGTTAGGCAGGCAGGGTGAGGGTCAGGGTCGGGGTCAGGGTGAGGGTGAGGGTGAGGGTGAGGGTGAGGGTGAGGGTGAGGGTGAGGGTGAGGGTGAGGGTGAGGGTGAGGGTGAGGGTGAGGGTGAGGGTGAGGGTGAGGGTGAGGGTGTGCTGATCTCGGCTCGTCTTGGCAAGTCTCGGGCTCGTCTCGGCTCGTCTCGCCTTGTCCGCGCCGTCGGCCGAGGAGGTTCGCTGCAGCAGGTGGGCGCGCGCCTCGCCCAGCGCCGTCTTGAGCTTGCGGAAGAGTGCGTGGTACGCGAACGTGTCGCCCGACAGGCGACAGCACGAGATGGAGAAGTGGCCGTCCGCCTCCTCGGAGACAAGTACGCGCATCGCCACGTCGCCGCAGCGCGCGGAGAGGGAGAGCGTCTCGCCGCTAGCCTGCTGACACCAGCCCCCGCTAGCTCAGCCCTACACCCTCCTCCTCAGGGGGGGGGTCGGGCCCGCTACGAGTCACGGCCTCCTCTCTCCCCCCTCTCTCCCCCCCCTCTCGTGCTCCCCTCGTCCTCCTCTCTCGTCCTCCTCTCTCGGCTATGTCTCGCCGGCCGCGCCCCAATCTCGTACTGCGTGTCCATCTG
>NW_005200600.1:849865-856468 GCF_000372725.1 Emiliania huxleyi CCMP1516
GGACCGAGATACGGGGAGATACGGGGAGATACGGGGAGATATGGGCAGATACGGGGAGATACGGGGAGATAGTCCGCGTCTACGGGCAGCGTCCCTCCGGATGGTCTTGAAGCGGCGCCGCCACGGAGGGAAGCGCCACCGCCCTCCCCGCGGCCAGCCCTCGCAACCGTGCAGACCCACCCACGCGCCCGACGCGCCTAGTACCATACCTCAACGGGATCGAACCCAGTGTGGGTTCAGGTACCGTGGGCGGTGCGGTATCACGGGCCCGGGTTGCCGCTAGGCCAGCACCAGCGCAGCCGGCAGCCGGCAGCAGTCGCGCCTGGAGAGGCGCCACGATCATCAGGGGGAGGTGTGGGGGAGGTGTGGGGGAGGTGTGGGGGAGGTGTGGGGGAGATGTGGGGGAGGTGTGGGGGAGGTGTGGGGGAGGTGTGGGGGAGGTGTGGGGGAGGTGTGGGGGAGGTGTGGGGGAGGTGTGGGGGAGGTGTGGGGGAGGTGTGGGGGAGGTGTGGGGGAGAGGTGGGGGAGGTGTGTGGGGGGTGGAGACTCTCCGTGGAGCGGCGCGTGACGAGGGCAGGCGCGAGGGGCGCGACGCCCTCGGGGAGGAGGTCGGAGTAGTCCCGCCCCGAGGCGATGCGGCGGTCGATCTCGTTGTTGCGCACGAGCCTGCCCCGGGCGGGCGAGGGGTGGGGGAGGGGGGCAGGGCGGGGGAGGGGGGGCAGGGGAGGTGGGGCGGGGGGTGGGGTAGCAGAGTTGGGCGGGGCGGGGCGGGGCGGGGTGGGGCGGGGTCGAATGAGCGGTGTGACGACGGGGCGGGCGTACGGCTGCGCACAGCTGGCTGGTTGGGTCGGGAGAGGCGGCAGAGGCAGCAGGAGGGAGGGGGAGAGAGAGAGAGAGAGAGAGAGAGAGAGAGAGAGAGAGAGAGAGAGAGAGAGGGAGAGAGAGAGAGGCGAGGCGGCAGCTGCGAGGAGAGTGGGAGCGGCGAGGGCCACGGTGGCGGAAGGGCGGCGGGGGAGGGCAGCAGAGGCAAGGGGCGGTGGGCACAGCTTGTTGAGCCGGAACGACTGCCGCGACTCGAGCCGCCAGATGATCTTGAGAAGGGTGATGTTGGAGTCGAAGGCGCCAGTGAAGGCGGCGAGGGTCGAGTCGCCGAATCGGCTCCCCTTTTGGTTGAGCAGGTTCAGCATCATCAGCCCTCGGTTTGTGCGGAGCGCGCTTGCTATGTGCGTGGCGCCCTCGTTGCCGCACCGGTTGCCCTCGAGGACGAGCGAAGCGAGGTGGTGGTTGCCAGCGAGCGCCGCGGCGAGCTTCTCGCAGCACGCGTCGTCGAGGTTGCACGCGGTCAGGTTGAGCTCGCGGCAATGTGAGTTGCCCGCCAGCGCATCGGCCAGCCGTGGAATCATATCCGACGCCTTCATCTGCAGGACAGCGTTGTTTGAAAGATCGCACGAGACCAGCTCGGGATCGTCCGCCTTGAGGCGCTCGATGGCCGCCGTGGCGGTCAGCTTGACCTGGATCTTCATCGCCAGCAAAGTCGGCAGCGTGAGAAGGTGGCCAGTTCGAGTCGGTAGGAAAAGAATTCACGCCACCGCTCACAGCACACAGCGATGCGCCCTCCCCCCTCGCTTTTGCAAAATCCTGCAAAGGTGGGGACGTGTCTGTCCTCGACCCAGCCCTAGCTTGGGATGTCCGTTGTATTTATTTATTTATTTTGTTTATTTATTCGATTCCCGTGCCGCCGCCACGGAAGGTGGCACGTGCTTTTGCGAAGCCCACTTTGCGGCCTTTGCCGCTTGCCCACCGCTTGGCTTCGTCAACGGGCGAGTGCCTTACCACACTCGCCTCGGCATCACTCGAAGCCGCGAGCTCGGATGCGGCCACAAGAGCGGCCTGCTTGGCACGCAGCTGCATAATCGTCGGCCCGCGTGCGCGGCTCTTCACGGCCTGTGCCGGCGAGTTGGCGTTCACGCGCTGAATCATCATCGTCATGGCTGCTGTCTCGCTCGCTGTGCGTCCTTGGAACTTGTGCCCGCCTCCTTCTCCTATGAGCTCGTATGCCACGTCGCCGCCTGTGTTTGGATTTCTATGTTTGCGATTTGGAATTTGGTATTTGTCCAACTCTGTGTTTATTTATTTATTACGTGCGGCCTAGATTTAGCCCACGCGCCTCTGCTCGCAAACACTCACCCATTGAATTGTCACTGCCCGTGAGTGCGAGATAGGGCTAGCAGTAGGCAGCTAGCCTCTGAGGAGGGCGTCCATAGACACCTCACTAGACCCCACACACGGTCTCGTCCGTGCCTCGCCGGCCGGAGAGATTGCTGGGGGTAGAGCAAGCCTGCTCTAGCCTCGCATGTTACTTCCTGTGTCGTCTGTTGTGTCGTTGTGCCCTTGTTTGTACTCTTGGCACCGTGGAGTGCTGGGGGGGGCGACAGGGAGGATGTGGCCTTGAGTTATGTGTACGCCTACTCAGGGTGTGTGGCAGCCCGCTGGCTGTGTGTCGTGTGAGCCTGTTTGTGTCTGTGTGTCGCTCGACGCTCGTGCGTGTCGTCATCATCTGTCTCGCGTCCACCCATACCGCGTTGGTGTCCAGTCCGAGCCTGGCTGTTCTTCACCTTCCCACATACTTACACACATACATAGTATGTGCTGTAAGAAAAGAATTGCGGGTGTCTGTTTCTTTCTTTCTTTCTTGGTCACTTCGGGGCGCGTGCGCCGGACTTGGGGGCCGGACGGCTTTCATTTCTCTCTGCGTTCTCGCACATGGAGTGCGAGGTATCTCGTCTGTCGCCGTCCCAAACTGTCACTCCCCTTTCTCCCGGCCTGGGTGGGGCGCGCGCGGGGGCGGCGGGTGTGCGGGATGTCTGTGGGCCCGAGAGCGATATGCCATGTCCGCTTGCGTTTGTTTCATAACATCGAAGGCTAGCTCAAAAGAATTTGCTCAAAATCTTGTCTGGTTTCGTTCAGGCGAGGGCGGGTCGCACACGCGCGCGCGCACACACCACACACACACACACACACACACACACGCCAGCCGCCCCTGTCAGTCAGGTGAGCCCGTGGATAGCGAGAGACTGCCAGTGAGAAGCCGGAGGAAGGTCGCTAGTCGAGAGAGATCGCCTGTGGAATTCTGGAATAGGGAGTCCACCGTGCTGCGAACCTGTCTGTCGCTGTCCCTTGCTTGTCAGGAGCAGGAGAACTAGAGAGCGCAACCAGTAGGAGGCCCGCGCCTGGGGTGCAACCCGTCCTATACGAGAGAGGAATCCCTGGGACCCTGTCGTGTGGGTGAACCCTGCCCAGCCCCCCTCCGTGTCGCGATGCCCGCCCGCCGCGGATTTCTTTCTTACTCGACGGCGGCGGTCGGTCTCGTTGGGGGTGGCGACGTCCGAATATATCTCTTAGGTGGCGAAGATCCCAGGGCGGATCTTCCAGCCCCTTTCGGCACCGCAGCGCGGTCCTACGGCCGCTGGTGGCCGCCCCGATGGCCCAGCTGGCCTAGCCGGGTCGGCTGCATGTCCCGGCGGGCCGTGGGGGCCATTGTTGGGTCATTGTGTCTCGTTTGAAAACGGGTTTTCGGCTGACGGCAGAAGATCCTCTGGAGGATCTTCTGCCGGGAACCAATGTCAGAGCTCTGAACGGCTGATCTGAGAGCCCCCCAGCACAGTAGGGATTGATTATGATCAGATCCATCACTCACTGGCCGGGGTTGAGCTATTCTAGACGACAAGCCGCGTGCAGAGTGCCTGAAGTTCAGCCCCGCACGACGCACAGACGTGCCGGCTAGTGGGCTGCTAGCGCTCTGCGGGCAGCAAATGTCGCGCTTCTGGGCCACCAAGCCGGTAAGATGACCTAACCCGGTCAGTCTGAGGCTGCGGCCATGATGGTTGTACTCCTCCTGGTGTCGGTGGACCACTTTTTCGGCTTGAGCTAGCGACGAGAATGATCAGCGCGAGGTGGACTCACGAGGGAGGCCACGGGTCGCCATGTTGGGCACACAGGTGCCACCCAGGCAGAAGTATTGACCAGACAATGAATACGTACAATACCCTCACAAAGAGAGCGATGCCTTCCCACCTGCTGACCGCTTCAGCGGTGGTCGCCACCAATGCAACGACGGCACTCGCCGGCCACGTTGCTGGCCAGCACCAACAATTCTGGGCGCCGCTCGGCCCGAGGCATTGCTAGGCCTGCTCAGGTCGTGCCACATGAGCACTGAATGGCCTCGTAGGGGGCTCATGGGGCCGGTGACGGCGCCCTGCGCCGAAGATCCCAGGGCGGATCTTCTGGCCGCTTAAGAGATACACGTGTATATGTCTCTCGTCGGCCTGGCTCTCGTCGCGACGCTGGCTCTTTACCCTCCCGCACCGGTTCGCGAGGTGCAGGCAACGTCGACCAAAGCCCGGCGGCTGGCTAACTTGCGCGAGGAGGGCTCTGCCGCCGTCGCCGCGCGCCAGTCCAGGGCGCTGATGCTCAAGGTGGCACAGCTCAGACAAGGAGGGCAGCGCCTCATCGAGGAGAGGGAGGCGCGGCTCGCCGCCCTCGACTCGATCCGGATCAACCGCGAGTTTGCCGAGCGTCACTTTGACATGCGCGCCGCCTTTCGCGCTGAGCTGGAGGTGAGGCCCGCTCGCGCCTTCGCCAACCGACTGGCGACCAAGTGGGAGACCGTGGCAGAGGCGCGAGTCGCTCGCGACCAGCGTGCGATGGAAGCGATGCGAGCTTGGGAGGAGGCAGAGAGAGCGCGCCGGCGGCTTGAGCGGGCGGAGTCGCGGCTGGCGGAGCTTGAGGCGGAGGCGGAGGGGGCGGAGGCGACGTCGTGCGAGGCCTTCCTCACCACTGTCATCACCTTCCAGGGGCGCAGCTTCAGAGTGTTCCTCGCCACCGACGCGACCACGGACCAGCTCGAGGACGAGGCGCAGATTGTGTTCCCGTCGCTGGCCGCCACGCCAGTCTGCCTCTGGGTGGGCGGTGAGCGGTTGCCGCGGGGTGCGCCGCTTAGCGCAGTGCTGCAAGCCGGCGGCAATGCGCCTCTGGAGAGAGTGATGGTCACGCCGCTCGGCGCGCTGTCTGCGGCTCGTCCAGAGGCGGCGCCGGCCACCGAAGAGCAGATGGCGGCTTCGTGGCGCGACCGAGCGTGGACCTCTGGGTAGGGACGGGCCACAGGGCGCGAGGGGGCGAACCCTCCGGTAGTTATTTCGAAGAGTTCAGACACGATTCGCTGTACTTGAATCAAACATGCCTAAACACGCCTGAGTGGGCAATCTGGGGGCGTATGGTTGAGGTATGTGCACCGCGCTGCGGTGGTGTGGCGCTGAGCTCCGCTGGCTGCTCCAGCCGCGGCTCGGACATCACCGCGCACAAGCGCTCCAATAGCTCCACACGACCCTCATGACACAGACAGCTATCGACAATCCCGTGAGCGCGCGGAGGCTATGATGGCGCGCTCTCCCGTACATGGTGTTGGGCTACCCAAGCCGTGCGAGAAGCGCCGCGCACGCTCGCAGTGGTCGCAAACGTGCGGCCTCGTCGCGCGCAGCCAGGCAGCCCTCGTCTCTAAGAGTATGCAAGCGAGCCTGCCCTGCCCCTCCCCCTCCCCCTGCCCCTGCCCCTGCGGCTCTCGACGGGCCAGACTGCTCGAGCGGTCCTCGAGCGGTCCTCGAGCGGTCCTCCCGTCATGAAGACGCCGCGGTGAGGGCGAGCGGTCCGCGGGCGAGGGGAAGCGCCCCGCGGCCAGAGGGCGGCGTGACGAAGGCGCGCTGCGTGAGAGAGTGCTGCGTCAGCGCCTGGCCAGAGGGGGAGGAGGAGGAGAGGCGTGTGAGAGAGAGGGGCTGGCGCCGCGAGCCGAGGCGGGTATGGGGTGGGGTGGGGTGGGTGGGCAGAGGACGCCACGAGCGAGAGGGGGCGAAGGGGCGGTGGAGAGGGGGGGGGGGGGGTTGTTCTGCGGGAGAGAGAGGGATGTGGGGGGGGAGCACTGGCGGCACTAGTTTGCGGCGCGCCTCGCCCAGCGCCGCCTTGAGCTTGCGGAAGAGTGCGTGGTACGCGAACGTGTCGCCCGACAGGCGGCAGCACGAGATGGAGAAGTGGCCGTCCGCCTCCTCGGAGACAAGTACGCGCATCGCCACGTCGCCGCAGCGCGCGGAGAGGGAGAGCGTCTCGCCGCTAGCCTGCTGACACCAGCCCCCGCTAGCTCAGCCCTACACCCTCCTCCTCAGGGGGGGGGTCGGGCCCGCTACGAGTCACGGCCTCCTCTCTCCCCCCTCTCTCCCCCCTCTCTCGGCCTCCCCTCGTCCTCCTCTCTCGTCCTCCTCTCTCGGCTATGTCTCGCCGGCCGCGCCCCAATCTCGTACTGCGTGTCCATCTGGCGGAGCGCGTCCCCGACCCTCTCCGCCAAGTGCTCGGGCTCGAGGAGGATCCTGTGGGAGGAGGGGGGAGGGGGGGCAGGGGGGGGAGGAGGGGGGAGGGAGGGAGGGGGGGGGTTGAGGGACGGCGGGGGGGGGGGGTTTAAGCAAGGGGGTAAAGTGGGTGGGCGGGTCCGGTCCCTCTTCCAAGGCGTCCAAGGGTGGGGTGGGGAACCTGTTCCAACCGAGCCCCCTGCAAAAGGGG
>NW_005200600.1:856568-895317 GCF_000372725.1 Emiliania huxleyi CCMP1516
TGCACGGGGGGTGACGGGAAGGGGGGGGGGGGAGGGGGGTCCAGAGGCGTGCGGGGAGAGGCGGCTGCGCCTGCGCCTGCGCAGGCCCCGTGTGCACTCGCGAGGCTGCCCCCCTCTTCTGCCTCTCGGCTGCCCCTCCGCTGCCCTCTCGGCTGCCTCTCGGCTACGTCTTTGCCGCATCGGAGGCTGGGCAGGGCCTTGGTGTGGAGAGGGCGGCAGCGGGTGCTCGGAGTCCGCCTGCAGGGAGGGGGGGGGGGGAGGGTGTGGATGTCTCATGCAAGGTCGGTGGGGTGTGTGCCGAAAGGGGGGGAGGGGGAGAGGGAAAGGGAGGGGGAAGGGTGGGGGTGGGGAGGGGTGGGGAGAGATCGCCTAGAGAGGTGTGAGGGCTACATCGCCGTCCTCATCTCGGCCGCATCTCGGGCTGCATCTCGGCGTCATCTCGCGCCTCGTAGAGGGCGGGCTTGGCGAGGGCGAGCGAGGTGAGGGGCGCGTCGAGGCGGCGGCCGCGCCGGTAGTGGAGCGCGGCGCGGCAGAACTGCGAGGGTGTGAGCGAGACCAGCTGCCCGATGTGGTAGCTGTAGTCTTGCAGGTTGGCGACGTAGAGCTGAGGGGGAGGGGAGGGAGGGGGAGGGGAGGGGGAGGGGGGGTGGGGGGCAGAGAGAGCGAGGCCTCGCTGCCACACGCGCACGCACGCGCACGCGCGGCATCTGCAGCTGGCCGCCCTGCGGCAGCGGCTGCATCTCGGCCGCATCTCGGCCGCATCTCGGCCGCATCTGTTCGCCTGCAGCTGCCCGCGGTGCAGGAGCGGCGAGATGGAGAGCATGTTCCAAAAGGGCTGCCCGCCCTCGCCGCCGCGGTAGTTGACCATCGCAGCCTGCGAAGACGGCACAGAAGGGGGTGCGAGAGAAGGGCGCGAGAGGTTCGGAGCGGAGGGGTGGAGCAGGTCGGGCGTCGGTCACCTTGCAGGGCCGCTCTTGCTGCAGCGCGCCGGAGATGGCGGCGACGACCGCCGGGTCGGACCGCTCTCCCTGCGGCGTGTGGGCGGAGGTGGGGTGGGTGAGGCGGGGGTCGGGGAGGGGCGAGGGGGGAGGCTGTGGCGCGGGCGGGAGGAGGGGGAGCACACGGAGGAGGGGAGTGGGGAGCAGCGGGGAGGCGCAGCGAGGGGAGCAGCGGCGTGGGGGCGAGGGCGGGAGGGTGGTTGCGCGGCGGGGGAAAGGAGAGGCAGCGGGCTAGCCAGAGCTTGGCCGGAGGGTGAGCGTGGACCTGCGTCAGTCGCGGGTTCTTGCCGACTGCCTCGCCGTACGTGAAGCCGCACATGTCCTGCCACGGCCGAGTGACCCACACGATTGGGTTGCCTGTCCACGCGCGGCGAGGGCGGCGTCGGATGGCAGCGCGGCCGCGGTGGCGGAAGCACGCGGCGGCGGTTTCAGCAGAGGCGCGGCGCGGTGGCGGCGGCGCACCCTGAGCCCGCGGGTTGGTGATGACAATGCTCTCCTCGTTGGGGTCGACCGTGCGCAGGAATTGGGTCACCAGCCGACGCTGCAGTGCGTCCAGCTCTGCCTGCGGGTGCAGCACAAGATGCGCATCTTTTGCATCACCGCTGCCCGACGGCCCAGCCTCTGCACGCTGGCAGCTGTCCCAGCTGCCAGTGCAACGGGCGAGCTCGGCGGAATCGAGCGCGGGCCGCTTTTTGCCTGTCACGTCCTCTGAGGGCGTGTCAAAGGCGCGCGTGCCGCTGCTGCTCATGCGCGACTTGCGCAGTCGTCGATCAACGCGCCGATGCACGACGCGGTGGCGATCCACGGGCCCAGAGATGCACGAGCTGCGCAGACTGAGAAGCTTGCACAGAGATCCCCAAAGGGTAAAACAAATCATCCGACGCCGAGTGTCTCTCCGTAGGACAATCCCTGTGTGGTGGCGGCGTGCCGTCCTCCCATCCCTCCCTTGGGTTGTCTGTTTTCTTTCTTTCTTTTTGTAGGACCGAGTGACTTCGAGAAGTCACTCTTCAAAGCGTTCACACGAGGCATCGCGACCGTTTCTTGCGCCGATCTTTGATCAAAATCAAGGCTAATCAGCCTAGAGATGACCCCTAGACACTCACCTACCTTGCTGACAGCCTCAAGTACCTCAAGTCCGTCTGAAGCACCTCAAGTACGCCGGTGAGACGCCCGAAACGGGGTGACTTCTAAAAGTCACTCCGCATGTGGGCCGCCCTCGCGGTCGTCTGACGCGCCCTCCGGCCGCCGCACACTCGCCACTCACCCCCTCTCACCTCTAAATGATGCGGCGGCGCGCACGGGGCACCGCGGCGGCCGGCGCCGCGGCGGCCGGCGCCGCCGCTGCCGGCGCAGGCGCAGGCTCAGGTCGCCGGTACGGCGATGGACGATCGCCGCGTAAATTCCCAAAAGTGAATAACAGCGTTCCGATCCGACCTGAAGATGCCGGCCTGAGTATGCACAGCTTCGGCGTAGCCGGTGCTGCCCAGAGTCTGTGCCACTGCCAGAGCAAGTGTCTGCTCGCGTCCCTGCACGCTCCGCAAGCAGCGCCCGTAGAGTGTGCGTTGTGCGTTGGCCATGCTAAGGGCTGCAATTCAGCCGGAGCGGCGTACGGCGTCATCTCGCTCACGGTTGACGCACATTGGCTGCAGACAGTCGCACTGCGATTAACAATGTAGCATGCCCGAAGGCGAGAAGGGGCCCGAAGGCAGGAGGACTAGACTTGCGCCCCGCTAGCAACGAGGCTTACAAGAAAAGTCTAAATAAATAAATAAAACGGACACACCAAACAAGGGGTGGGAGAAGGATAGGGTCCCCACCTGCACGAGCAGGATCTTGTAAGGACGATATCACGGGGAGCGAGAACGACGAGAGTGGGACATCGCTTTCTAGTTTCTTTCTTTCTTACAGTGTCACTTCTCCACTCCTTGTAAATCTAAATGAATCCCCTGTGGCGCAGGCGGCCCGCGTGCCGTCCTCCCATCCCTCCCTTGAGTCATCTGCGATCTGGTTTATTCTTGCTTAGAAGAAAAAAGAAAAATCTCTCCGGATTCGTGAGAGCTGAGAGGTGTGAGTGGCTCTAGCTCTCCTCCTCACCCCGCCCCCGCTTCTTCTTGTTCTTCTTCTTCTTCTTGGCCACCCCGTCCAGCGGCCCGAGCACCTTGAAGCCCGCGCGGAAAGACTCGCGGGCGGCGGTGAGCGCGGCGGCGTCGGCGCGTGCGTTGGCGGACTGCATCCTACGAACAGAGAGACGCCGCGGATCAAGACGCCAACCCCTGTGGCTTCGGCGCGCGAGGGGGGCTGTCTTCGCCAAAAGAGGCTCGAGTCGTGGTTCGAGAGGCGGAGCGGCGCCTGCCCACAGCCCGGCGTGTGTGAACGGCGTCTCCTCACGGCTGCAGCTGCGAGTCGACGCATGGAGAGCGGCGCCTGTCTCCGGCCGTACTGCTGCCCGCCGTCGACGAAGGCGTGCTTGGAGCGCGGCAGCACGAGCTCGCTCCGCAAGTGCCTCGACCTGAGCACGAGAGGCGCCAGAGGTAAGAAAGACAAGCGCGGAGAGCACCTCGCCCCACCGGCGGCCTCGACCCTTTCAGCGCCCGCCACCCCTCCTCTGCAGGCGTGCGCGGCACAACCACGGCAACGCTGAGCCCGCCCGCCTCCCCGCCCTCTGCGGCTGTGCCCGAGGCGAGCGCAGCGTCGGCGGCGTCGGCAGCGTCGCACAACTCATCGATGCGGCGCGCCTGGCGACAGTCCTCAACCCGCGCTCACTCCCTCTTCCCTCGGTTCGACCACGCGGCGATGCGGCGCGCCATGGCGAGGACAGTCGCGCCGTCGAAGGGAGGGTTCGCGAGCAGCACTGCGCCCGCCGGCGGCTCGAGGGCGAAGAAAGAGCCGCAGGAGCCGAACGGCGCGTCCACGTCTGCAGAGGCGGAGCAGAAGGAGGGCGAGATCGCGTTGAAGGGCGAGGCGAAGGCCTCAGACTGCACCCCGAGCGCGGTAAACACGGCCTGAGGGCACGCCGCCTGCATCCCTCCCGCCCGCTCGTCGCCGCCCTGCAGCGAGAGCACGCGGCAGGCGGCGCAGAAGGCGGCGGTGGCAAACGCAGCCAGCTCCGCCGCCCCCGCCGACTCAGAAGTCGCCTCCCCCGACCCCGCCGCCGCCTTGGTCGCCCGCCACCGCGCCCAGAGGCGGACGAGGTGCGCGTGGCTCACGTCGACAAAGGTGCCGCAGCACGAGAGCCTCGCACACGGAAGCCCGGCGGCCGAGGCGACGGAGCAGGCAGAGGCGGCGGCGGCGGTGGCCACCTCGACGCTGCCCAGACCGCCTGGCACTGAGCACCCGCCTCCTCCGCCGCGGCCGCCGCCGCCGCCGCCTCTCTCTCCGCCTCCGACCCGCTTGGTGGCGGCGGCGTCGGCGGCGGCAGCCCGCTCGAGCGCGTGTCGCATGGATGCGACGATTGTCGTGGCCTCCGCCGCCGGCGCCCCGGCAGCAGCCAGCCGGCCGAGCAGAAGCTCGTCGGCGGCGGCGGCAGGCTGCTGCGGGAGGACCGGCACGGGGCTCGCGCCGGAGGACGAGGCGTCCGCTCGCGCCGCCCACAGCCACGCCTCGTAGTGAGCGTACGCACTCTTGCGGCTCAGCCAGCCGCCGCACGCGACCGCAAAGTCAGCGCCGAGTCGCCGCACCGTGCACAGCCTCGCGGCTTCCGCTCGCGGGTCGAGCAGGTCAGAGTCACAGCCCTCCGATCGGCTGGCGGCGGCGCTGGGGTGACGAGGAGCGTCGACGGTCTCGGCACCCGCGACGGCGAGGATCCGGCGAAGTGCACTCTCAGAGGTGGCGGCCGCCGCTGCCGCGGCCGCGGCAGCAGCGGAGTCCGCACGGCCGGCACGCGCTTTCGCCTTCTTGGGATTGTGCGCCGCCGCTTTGGTGCGTAGCGGCTGTCTCTTTGGCACTGGCACGATTGGCGAGCGCATCGTTCGACACGAGGGACGCGAGGGACACAACGCGCCCAGCTGCGGTCACGAGAAAAGAATCTGTGCGAGAAAAGAAATTGGACTGCGCTCGGAACCCTCGGCGCGCAGTGCAGGAGGTCGCACGGACACACGCGCGACGCACAAGGCACACGACAGTTGAGAGATGATGCCGAGCAGAGCCTCTTGAGATTTCACAGTACCGCCGACTGTCACGCCTATGTTGGGGGCAACACTGTTTTTTGTTGTTCAACACTGTGCCTGCCCGCTGTCACGAGGAGAAAACCCGACGCGGAGAGTGTGTGGTGGCGGCGTGCCGTCCTCCCTTGGGTTGTCTGTTTTCTTTCTTTCTTTCTAAACCGAGCAGAGTCGTGCCTCTTGTGATTTCACAGTACCGCCGACTGTCACGCCTATGTTTGGGGGCAACACTGTGCCACCGCTAACCTGCGGCCCGCTGCCGCTACCGCTAGTCACCCTTTCTCCTCTACTGTCGCACCCGCTGCTCGTCGCCCTTCTCCTCTCAGTCGCAGCACCGTCAAGCGCGGGCTGTCGGATCCACGCAGACGCTTTTGGCTCGAAAAGGCAGACAAGCGTGAGGCTTCTGGAGGCCGAGGCTGCAGCAACAGTCGGACCCGGGGCGTTCCAGGGCCTCGGCGCCTTTCATCACGTGACACTCGGCGTGGCCGACCTTGACCACACGCTATCTCTGTGGCGCGATGTGAGCCTGCCCTAGAGAGCTCTCGATTCACAGCTAGCGTGGGTGGCTGTGCTGTCTTGCCGCAGGCGCAATGACGCTCCCTCCCTTTGCGTCTGTAGACGCTTGGTCTCGAGCTGACCGCGGCGAGGGAGGGAGACGACCCCTCGCTCGACAAGCTGTGGCGGCTGCCCGCAGGGAGCATCCGAAGGCAGGCGCTCGTCAGCACGCCGGGCCTCAGCACCGGGCGCATCCATCTCGTGCAGTTTGAGCGCGCAGGCCTCGCCGTGCGGGCCGGCGAGTGGGCTTAGCTTGCACATGTTGCATGTGCATGTGCATGTGGCGCATATAGCTGGGTGCGGTGATGTCGCCTGACTCAGGGCGGGCGGTTGCTCGGGATTGGCAAGCTCTTGTGCCCCGCCGTCTGGTACCAAACGCTTGACTGACGTCAGGTGCTGCCGCGACGGACCGCCTACCAAAGAACCTGGACGTGTACGCGCGCGGACTGCTGGCCAGGTACGAGGAGCTCGCGGCGAGGGGCGTCCTCTTCCGTAGCGAGCCGCGAGCGATGGAGGCGGGTGGCGTCGCGTTTCGGGAGGTCCAGTTCGAGGGGCCCGACAGCACCAACATCGTGCTGCTCGAGCTGCTGGACAAGCAGCTGGCGCAACCAGCCTACAGTCTGGCTGGCTACGCAGCGGTGGGCCCTGTGGTCACGGTGGTGGCTGATGCCAGCGCGGAAGAGGCATTCTATGTCAACCTGCTTGGCCTCGATAGAGTCGCGAGCGGGCTTCTCACGGGCTCTGATATCGAGCAGGCATGTTTGCTTTCCTTCGGCCCTCTCCAAGAAAAGCACACGCACCTGGCGCGCCTGCGAGAAGAACTTTAGCACCCTGTACCTCTCATAGGCCGTGGGGCTGCCCAAAGGAGCCGGCCTCGACTACCGCGTGCTAGGCCGCGCCGAGGACCAATCGACCACTTCACGGCAGCGCCTGTGATCACACGCCATTCAGGAACAATCCTGGAGAAATAGGACCCGATGGGCCGCGTGCAGGTCCTCGAGTACCAGGGGGCGAGGGGCAAGGGCCTCTACCACAGGGCCAAGCCGCCAGCGCTGGGGCACCTCCACGCCACCTGGCACGTGCGCACGGTTGCGCCACTGGCCGCGCGCCTGCGCGCAGGGAGCGTGCCGTACGAGGAGCACGGGGTCGTCCGCACTCTCTGCGGCGAGGGGCGGATGATCTCGTTCTGCTCACCTGCCGGGTATCGCATCGAGGTGCAGGAAGAGAGGGAGGACGCGTCATAACGACTACTGTGGTGGTCAAATGTTTCTTCGTGCCCCGAATTCGAGTTTCTTCCCCTTTCCAGCTCCCGTGCGTGTACCTACCGGTACGGTCCATCCAGCGCCAGACCCGTGCAAAAGTGTTGTCCGAGCCACGTTCCGCGGAGAAAAAAACGAAAGGCAGACGCACAGGGGGGGGGGGGGGGTAGGACGAGCTGGGCGATAGGGCATTTCTTTTTTCGTGTTAGTGCCAGTGCGCGCCCAGTGTGAAAAGAGGAGCTTCTGGTGTACCTGTGTTAGTGCCAGTGCGCGCCAGTCCCGTGCCCAGTAAATAAATAAATAGAGCAGTCATCTCCAGGGAGAGATGGGCGACACACGAACACAGAGGGACAGTGCGCACCCCGCCCTTTCAGGTAAATTCTTTTTCCGTCAAGCTACCCGCGGGCGAGTTCTTTACCAAGTTGCAACCCTTGTTCCGCACTCGGCTGTGAACGCTGCTGTTTGCCGCCGGTTGAGCAGCACCCCGTCCCCATCCAGGTTGTTGGTTGCTGCCCCAGGTCCCGCACTATGTAGGTGCACTGCTTCAGCAGCGTGCACCTACCTCGATCGACGATCCTGGTCGCTGGTGTCGGCTGCGCAACCTTTTTGCCGACCTCCGAGCCCAGATAGCGCGCCGTGTCTGATCCTCGTCGGCATCTGCTTCCGGGCCTGGCGGCCCGCCACAAGGACTTAGGTGAGAAGTGCCCGCCGAAACATCGGAACGACGCTGCTCCGCTCGACTTGGTTGGTTGCTGGCAGCACCCCAGCACCGGGGGGTCCTGAGAGCTGTTGGTTGGTGCTCTGTTCACAGCACAGTGCGGAACAAGGGTTGCAACCTGGTAAAGAACTCGCTCGCCGATAACGGCCGGGCCGCGCTCTCCCCCGCCACGGGCTTGATGTTTCCCATCTCCGATCGCACCATTGAATATGACCACCTTCCGCTCCTACCACAGTGGCGGCAGCTCTGCGACGCGGGCGGAGACGGTGGAAGTGGCCGTCGATCAGGCGGTCGACGCGCTCACTCTCTCTTGCCGGGAGCTCTGCGCGCTGCCTCTGCAGCTGCTGGCATCCACGAGGTTGCAGGATACGTTATTGGCTTTGGATGTGTCACGCAACCGCCTGGATGCGTTGCCGCCTTCCGGCCTCGGCGCTTTCAGGGCCTTGGACGTGCTCAACGTGAGCCGCAACCGCCTGCGCGTCATGCCGGCTGAGCTGCCGCCAAACCTCGGCACGCTGCTGGCCTTGTCCAATAGCTTGAGGCCGGTTGCACGGTCCCTGCCACTCGCTTCGCTCGCCGCGCTTCCGAAGCTGACGCTCCTGGACTTGCAATACAATGCAAAGCTGGGCGGCGAAGCGACCGCCGCCACCATCCGCGAAGCCTTGCCCGGCGGGATCGAGGTGCGCCTCACGGCCTCGCGTCGGCAGGTCACGTCGGGCGCTGCTCACGGCGCGCCGAGCCGGCCGCCCAAGGCCTCCGCGGCGCAGCGCGACGCGACGCAGCTCCGCGCACAGCTCGAGCCGCTCTCGACGCCGCAGCTCCGCGGCCGGCTCGACCGCCTCTTCGGCGTGCCAACGCACCCCGACGACGTCGACCGCGAGCACGTCCTCGCGCGGCTGGTGGACGCGTACGAGGCGGCCGACGCGGTGCCGCGCCGCGTGCGCCGCGTGCGAGGCGTCGTACCGCGCGCCGACGCGCCGCTCGACGCCCTCCTCGAGCTGCTGCGCACGACCGACTTCCCCGCCGGGGCACAGCGCGAGCGGCAGACCGTCCGGGCGGAGGGCTACATCGTCCTGCCGCGGCCCCTCCACGGCGCCTCGGCGAGCGAGGCGCGGTACGCGAGCGAGGCCGACCCACGCGCGAGCGAGGCCGATGCGAGCGAGGCCGATGCGGCTCCGCGCGTCGCCGGGCGGCGGCCAGCGCTCGACGGAGGCGGCGGCGACGAGAGCCTCCTGCCATCCGGCGGCGCCGAGCGCGCAGCTCGGGAGTCGGCCAAAGCTCGGCTCGCCGCGGCGAAGCTCCGCCGCCACGCGCGCATCTTTGACCTCGCCTTCGAGATCATCGCAGGGGTTGACGCCGAGTTTGCTGGCGAGTACACGGCGATCGCGGTCACCAAGCAGTTTGAGGGCTCGCCGCACATCGACACGGAGAACGTGGCTCCTTTCTACGGCCTCGCGCTGGGCGACTTCACGGGCGGCGAGATCTGTGTGGAGAGCGACGCGCTCGAGGTGACGCAAGTGGAGACGCGGAGGCGGTTGGGCAAGATCGACGGCCGCTTCCCGCACTGGGTCGCGCCGCACACCGGCGAGCGGTACAGCATCATCTACTACGTCAGCAGCGGCGAGGTCGTGCCGCAAGGCCCCGCGGTCATCGGCGGCGAGGAAGTCGCCGCCGTGAGTTAGCTGATTGTCTGCTGAGATATTGTTTTGTGTAATGTGTACTTGAGTGCATCGAACATCACGATACATTACACACTGCGATATTAGCCGATGTGTACACAAAGAGCTTTGTGTGGGGTTGTGTGGGGCGGTTATGAGACTTCTATCCACTATCGCTTTCATCTTTCAAAGACCTCGGACGGCCTTGATGAGTGAGAGTGGGAGGCTGGGCTCGCTCTTGGTCTTGCGTCTTGGACTTTGTGAGTCGCGCGAACGACGTGCACGTGGGGGTGGGGCTAAACCATAATTTAGCAGCCTGCGCCTGTCTCGCGCACAAAAGGAGCCGTCCGCCGAGGACAGCGAAACGGGTTGATTGATTGATGGGAAGGCGAAACACAGTCCGACCAACGACTGGGACACCAAGGCGGGGGTGGACGCTTATAACGGGGTTTCGGAAAAGAAAAAAACGGTGGGGGAAAGAGCTGATTCTCGCAAACCGACCAACGCACTTCCGCTGCGTCGGCCAGCTCCGCACTTCCGCGTGCTGTTCCGCGTGGCCTGCTTCGCCGCCAGCAACCGGACCTCAAAGCGCGAAGCATACAGCGTTCCTTAACATGTACATTCCCGCCGGCTCCTTCACCGCCGCGCAAGCCGCGATGCTGGCCGCGGCGCAGCGGCTCTTTATCTTTGAGCAGCTGATCATATTCCCTCTCTACTACCTGCCTGGGCTTCGTGGCCTGGCGGGCGGCGACGGCCGAGCCGCCAAATTCCCGTGCTCCATCTCGTGGATGACGCGCAGAGGGCTGCCGAGGCATTGCACCCTCTGCTTCTGGAACCTCGGCTGGGTATGCTTGATGCGTGCTCTGCTCAAGGACGGCGACGTTGCCGCCATGTCCTTCGCCGACTGGCTCCGTGCGGGCTTCATGATGCAGATGTACGCCGCTGGCTTCACGACCGTCGTCCTCACGCCGATGAAAGGGCCTGACGTGGCGATGGGCGCGAGCGACGCGCTGCACTGCTACGCCGCGATGCTGTACGTCTTTGACCACTTTATCGCCAACCAATTCGTGCTCGGCGTCTCGGCGGCCTACTCCGTGGCATTCGTCGCCGCCAGCCTACTTTGCGGCGTGTTCCAGGCGCTTCGCGCTGACGGCGAGCGCCTTGGGCGGGCGCTGCACGGCCGCCTGGGCGGCGGGCAGAGAGTCCGCCTCAAGCCCTTCCTGTATGCCCTCGACCTCGGCTTCATGGTCACCGAGAACGCGCTCTTCTTCATCTTCCTGTTTGGGATGACGAGCGGCGTGTCCGTCGTGGAGACTTGAGAGACGTGGGAGGGATTGGGCTTTCGTGTGATGTTGCGACTTGCGAGACTGTCGTCTTGTTGGACTTTGCGCGCGATCATTGTACATTGACTGAGTCGACCTGGCGGGTTGCGGCGCTTGTGCGTGGCCGCCGCTACCTTGTCGTTTTCTCATTAAGCTCCGATGAACCGTCAGTAAAATCACTCGGAGCAGTGCATCTCCTCGCTCAAGCCCGGGATGATCGGGTGCGGGTTCCACACGCCCCACACCCGCTCCCACGCCCGCAGAGGCGGTAGCCGCGCGAGCTCGCCGTCCTCGCACGCCGCGCCGCTCGGGCGCCCCTCGGCCGACACGACGACGCACTCGGCCACGCCGCGGGCGGGGTCCTCCGACACGCTCACCCGCCGCACGCCCGCCGACGAACCTCGCCACGCCTCGTCCCCCTCGGGCCCGGCGAGCACGCTGTACTCGAGGGCGAAGGCCTCGCCCGCCCCGCGCGCCTCGGAGAGCAGTAACAACAGTCATACAATAATGAGGAGGAGGAAGAGGAAGAGGAGGAGGAGGAGGAGGAGGAGGAGGAGGCCTCGGCGAGCAGGCGGCGCAGCTCGAGGCTATATCTCGGCTGTATCTCAGCTGTATCTCTCGGCTGTATCTCGGGTCGCCTCGGCGAGCAGGCGGCGCAGCTCGAGGCTCGGCACCGTGTACCGCACGAATCTCGCGGGCGGTGGCGGCAGCGCCTACCGCAGAGAGCAACCTCGGGTGCAGCTCGGCGAGGAGAGCAGCCTCGTCCAATCTCGGAGAATCTCGGCTAGATCTCGCCCACGCGCCGAGCACGCGCCCCATCGCGAAGTTGAACTGGCGGCCGGAGTGGCCCGAGGCTCGCAGGAGGGCGACGGCGCGCGGCGAGAAGACGGAGGAGAAGTCGCCTGTCCGCAGCTGTCTTGTCTCGAGCTCGGAGCTCTCTCTTGCCCGGGGGGGGGGGGAGGGCGGAGAGGAAGGAGTCGCCGGGGTAGAGGGCGTTGACAGCGGCGGAGGAGCAGGCCTCGACCCGCACGACCGCTCCGGTCAGGCGGAGCAGGTTCGTGGGGAGGAGGAGGTGGTTCGAGCCGCCCACCACGCGCAAGTTCGAGTACATGATCGAGCCGCCTGCAGACAATCTCGGGGTGATCTCGGGTCCTCTCAAGCACGAGTGATGCGCCGAAGATGGGCCACATCTCGGCTGCATCTCGGCCACCTCTCGGCCACCTCTCGGCCATCTCTCGGCCACCTCTCGGCTACATCTCGCCCAAGTTCTGCATGCCGAGGATGGGGCCCGCGAAGGCGTGTGCAAACGCGACGCTGAGCAGTGCCGGCGCCGCTCTCCGCCCGAACCCCTGGCTCGCGTAGCCACTTGCGCCACTGCCGGCCGAGGCTGCGGCGGCCGAGGGCGAGGCGGCGGCAGCAGACGCCACCCCTCGCGACGCCACCCCTCCGGCCACCCCTCGCAGCACCACGCCGGCGAGCAGGACAAAGGTGGGGACGCTCCAGTCGACGCCGGCGGCAAACATGATCGACATCTGCCCCACCTCGCCCGCCGCCGCGCCGGAGCCATCCCCGCCCGAGGAGGTCGCCTGCTCACAGCTTCCTCTGCTCGCTTCACGGAGTTCGTGTTTAGGCGCCCGCCTCGGCGGGCGGACGTCGCCGCGGCGGCGGCGGCGGCCGCTGCAGCGGCGAGCGAGGTGAGAGACGCGGCAGAGACGGCCTCGCTGGCAGAGCGAGGCAGGCTTGCGGCACGCGCGAGCGCCTCGGGAGGGGCGAAGGCCGCGAGGCGGCACGCCATCAGCACGGAGAAGGCGCCGACGTTGTTGGGCGGCGGGGTGAGGGCGATGCCGAAGTGGAGGAGGAGGGCGAGGCAGACGCCGGCCACGGCCGTGCCTCTGCCGCCCACGCCCGCCGCCGCGGCGAGCAGGGCGAGGCTGAGGACCTATCCCCAGTCCTCAGCCATTGACAGGCTCGCAGCCATTCTCAGCAGGCCAACAGGGCGAGGGCGAGGACCGACTCGCCGAGCGCGACAGTGCAGGGTGCGGCGGCTACCAGAGACGCGAGCAGCGGGAGCGATAGGGTGTCCGGCAGGTAGGCGGTGAGGAGCTGCGCCACGTACGGCGAGGCGCAGGAGTAGCGGTGGTCGAGGAAGGAGCTGTTGAGCCTACAGGGACGGTTCTTGTTGCAGAGAAATGTCCGGGAAGCAGCCGTGGCGAGGAAGGAGCTGTTGATGCTTGAAGAGTGCGGCGGAGGAGTAGAAGAAGGCGAGCTGCCACCGTACGACACGGTTCGCGTCTCGCAGCGCAAACGAACGCTGCGCGTTGGAGAGGGAAATGGAGAGGCCGCCGCCGGAGCCAGAAAGCAGCTGGGCGACGAGCGAGAGGAGGAGGGCGGCGTCGGTCTGGGCGCACCAGAAGTGCGACTCCCATGCGTTGGGCCACGGCTCGCAGTTGGCGTAGATCCGCACCGCGAGAGCAGCGCACAGGACAGGCGGCCAGCCGGAGGAGAGTGCGCTGGCTGCAACCAGCAGCGCCTGCAGCCTGTCAAACGGGCTGGCGATGCCGGTGTAGAAGAGGATCAGCGCCTGCTGCGCGGCCCAGAGGAGCGAGAACGCGGCGAGGCCATCCCGTGCCATGTTCGTCTTTGGTGTCGGTAGCACGGTAGGGGGTGGGCGGGGCCTCTACTCGCCAGCGCGAAAAACACACTGAACAAAAGAAAAACAAAGAACTCTCTCGACAAAAGAGATCGAGCACTCTCCAAGTGCGGCTTGAGTAGAGGCTCTGGCTCATGAAAGAAACTAGAAAGTTAGCGGAACGAACAAACGCGGTACCGTTCAAACCCGTGCACGGCGGCTCCAGTTAGTTCCATGACCTTTGCCTTTTTTGAGTGTGTGAGCTGTGTGAGCCGCTGTCTGGCCCCCCACCCCCCCGCGCACGCACGACTCAACAGGAGAAGCCCCTCCCCGGCCGCAGCCGGCTGCTGCGCGCCGTCGAGCAAGCCCACAGGAGCGTACCGCGCCGCCTCATGCAGCGGCTCAACGACACAGGTCGGGTGGGTGACTCTCGTCGCGTGTCACGCACGCAGGGGCGGGTGGTCTCGGGTCTATATCTCGAGTCACCGGTGTGGCCCATGCTAGCGGTAGCGCCGTCCGCATCCGAGCGCGTTCCCGCCGAGGCAGAGGCGGCACACAGCGCTCACATGGCATACATGTTGCAAATCTGGAGGAAGAGCTTTTTAGTGTAAACAAACGGCATATTGTGCGAAATGCGGGCGCGGCGCGCCGCACTGCACCAGGCCCGCCGCTACAGGATGTCGTGCGCCTCAAAGGCGCGGAAGAGGCGGCTCGCGACGTTCTGGACGAGGACGCCGGGGTCGTTTTCGATGATGTCGGTGAGGACGGGCTTGAGCCGGTGCCGCTCGACGAGCAGCTTTGGCGAGCGGTGGTGCTCGTAGAGGGAAGTCATGATGTCGAGCAGCAGCCGGCGGACGAGGGCGTCCTGGTGCCTCAGCCGCTTGACGAGCGACGAGACAAAGGGCGAGACTCCGGCGTGGCCGGCGAGCTTGCCGAGCGCGCGGTTGACGGGCGCCGAGTTGTACACGATCTGACGGAGCGGCTCGAGCATGTTGACGAACGAGTTGTTGCCGCAGTCCATCACGCCCTGCAGCGCCTGCACGCCCTGCGGCCCCTCCATCACCTGATACGATGTGAAGCTAATCATCTCACCGTGTCTCCTCTGCTCGCCCTGCGGCCCGCTCCCTCACCTTTGAGACGTACGCCCCCTCGTCGAGCAGCCAGACCAGCAGCGCGTCCAAGGCCGCCTCCTGCCAAAACTCGGTCGCGAGCAGGCCGAGGTAGAACTGCACCCCGCGGTGGTGCTTGAGCTCGGCGCGGGCGCGCTTCGACGCCTTTGCGATGTCGCACACGATGGGCAGCGCAAACTGCTTGAGCGGCGACCCCTGCTCGATGAGCGCCTGCAGCGGCGGCAGCACCCCGTTGATGGCCGCCTCCTCCTGCCGCGAGCGCGAGATCTTGCAGAGCAGGTACAGCGCGTTGACGCAGACGTTGCGCATCTCCGCCCAGCTCGACATGGCGTGCGCCTGCGCCTGCGTCAGCTTGAGCATCGCAACCAGCGTCGGCACCGCCTTGGCGCGCTGCAGCGCCTCCATGTGGGAGGCGTCGCCCATGCAGAGGTGCTTGATGCAGCGCAGCAGCTTGAGCACCACCTCTGGCCCAAACTCGTGCGGCCGCTCGACCACGCGGATCAAGCCGGGCAGCACGAGCCGCGTCGCGATCTGCGCCTTCACGACGGTGTCCGCGCACGAGAAGAGCAAAAAGATCTCCGACGCGCGCTCTGCGTGGCCGGGGTGCTTCGCGTTGATCTCGTGCAGCGCGTGCATCAGCAGCTCGAGCACGCCGAGCTCGACAAAGGTGCGGCAGAGGTCGTTGCGGGGCGAGTGCCCCTTCATGTCGAGCACCGACTTCATCGCGTCGATCGAGAAGAGGACGAGCTCGTGCGACTCGGCGGGCGAGAGCAGCAGCCGCACGAGCGCGGGCAGGCCGTAGCACGCGACGAACATCTGCAGCGTGAGCACGGAGCGGGTGCACATCGTGTGGATGAAGCGGGCCGCCTCGAGGCGCGTCCCCTGCGGCAGGTGGGGCTCCGTGAAGCGGAGCACGGCGGGGATGACGCCGAGCAAGCACGCGGTCTCGCAGACGGCCACGCCGCCGCGCTGCAGGATCGCGTTGAGCAGCTCGAGCAGCTTGAGGTTGACGCGCGTCGAGTCGGACGAGGAGAGCATGTGCACCTAGGGTTAGGGTTAGGGTTAGGGTTAGGGTTAGGGTTAGGGTTAGGGTTAGGACGAGGAGAGCATGTGCACCAGCGGGAGCATGCCGTGCTCCGACATGAAGACGGCGGCCTCGTTGGCGCGGCTCTCGCCGGAGCGGCTCCCGGCGCGCTCCGAGGACACGGAGATCGAGTTTGCGCGCGAGCCCTCCTTGCCCTCGGCGATGGGGTGCATGGAGCCGTCCGGCCCGTCGGGCGAGAAGATCTCGAGCAGCTTTCCGCACGCGTCGATCGCGACGCCCTCGTGCTTCTGCTGCGACGCCTTTTGCAGCTGCTGGATGTGGCCGCGCAGGAGCTCGCGCTGCCTCGTCGCAGCCTCGTCGGTGTGGGTCGGCTTGAGGCTGACGGGAGGGAGGTCTGAGAACGGGTCCGAGTAGTCCAGGGAGGAAGACGCGTCCTCGAGCGCAGAGTCGGACGGCGAGGGCCACGGCGTCTTGAGCCGCTGGGCCAGCAGCGCGGCGAAGCGGGGCACCGGCGCGTCGCGGCGCAGCAAGTCCGAGTAGTTGGTCGAGAGCGACTCGTCCGGCCGCTCGGCGAACTGGATGAGGATGTTGAGCACCTCTCCGCCGTGCGGGTGCCCGTCGAGCGACGTGCGGCCGTGGTGCAGCCGCTGCTGCGCCGCGGCGGCGGCGGCGACCATCTCCTCCAGGTATGCGTCGCCGATGAGGTTCTTCGGCCTCCGCGCTAGGTGGGGCGCGCCGAAAGCGGCGGAGGCGGCGGAGGCGTGTGGCATTCGGTCGGTCGAGCTCGGGCGGTAGAGGAAAGGCGCGGCGCCGCCGCTCATGCCGCGCGAGGGGTGGTCGGTGTAGATGGAGGAGCCTGTGCCGGTGCCGGGGGCGAGGCCGAGGGAGGAGGAGGAGGAGGAGGAGCCCGTCGAGTGCACGCGCCGGTGGCCTCCCGGCGCCGTCGCGCCTCCGGTGCCTCTCTGGTCGCCCCTCGCCCCGGCGGTCGCCTGGGCGAGGGAGGTGATGGTGCTGGCCCGCGCCGCCTCGCCGCCCGCCGACGAGTCGGAGGGGCCGGAGTAGCAGGCCGTGTTGCCTCGCCCGTCGCCGCGCGGCGTCTGGTTGGAGCGCTGCATGGACAGGTTGTGGGCGACGATCTCTTCCACCGCTCGGATGGTCTCCTCCTTCGGGTTGATGACGTCCTTGATGTGCTCCGGAA
The DNA here is from genome assembly GCF_000372725.1 of Emiliania huxleyi CCMP1516. NCBI lineage: Eukaryota > Haptophyta > Isochrysidales > Noelaerhabdaceae > Emiliania > Emiliania huxleyi. Next base: position 873,241 of record NW_005200600.1, read on the forward strand.
GAGGGTGCGACGTGTAGCCGTCGGCGCCAGACAGCGTCGGCGGGTCCCACACCTCCACCGGCATCGCCGGCGCGGCGGCCATCGCGTCGGGAGGCGCGTCGGCGGCGGAGTCGTGAGGCTGCGTGAGCCACGGGTGCGTCTTGAGCCGCAGCGCGTTGGGCCGCTGGGCGGTGTCCTTTTTGAAGCAGAGGAGCAGAAAGTCGTTGAGCTGGCGGGAGATGTTGTCGGGGACGGGCGGGTGCGAGTCGTGGACGATGCGGAAGAGAGCGGACATCGGCGCCATCTCGAAGTAGGGCGGCGCGCCCGAGATGAGCTCGACGACCTATCCGTAAGGAATGAACGCTCATTCATCGGTGGCGAGAGGCGGTGCGCCGGAGAGGACTCGACGGCCGTGCAGCCGACGGACCAGATGTCGGACGCCGTGGTGAAACCGCTCATCTGGATGATCTCTGGCGCCATCCAGTAGGGCGTGCCGACGACAGAGTTGGCCTGCGTGTCGAGCCCCGCGGCCTCCAGCTTGGTGGCCACGCCGAAGTCTGCAAGCTTGACCTGACGAGACAGCGCCGCACGCAGAATGAGCAGTCCGGCCATTGAACGAGAAGAAGGGGGTCGGCGAGGCCAACCTTGCCGCCGGTCGAGATGAGAATGTTGGCCCCCTTGATGTCTCTGTGGATCACGCCCTGCTCGTGCAGGAAGTGGAGCCCCTCGAGCACCTGCTCACGCCTCGAGGTGTGAAGAGCCGCTGCTCACCGCCGCGCAGCACTTATGACGACGATGAATAGAGGTGCCTGCAGCGTGTAGATTCCGACGAGGGACTCGTTCAGCCGCCCGAAGCGCTTGACGATCTGCGAGAGGGAGCCGTTCTCCACGAACTCCATCACGATGTAGAGCGACTCCTTTGTGTTGAAGGACTCGATGTACTCGACGATGTACGGGTTGGTCAGCAGCTTCAGCAGGTTGATCTCCTGCGGACGGGCCGGGAGGGCGGGTGCGCGGAGCGTACGGCGTGCGCTGCCGGCGGCCGGCACATACGCGCTGGGTGAGTGCCAAGACCGCTCGCTGGCGAGCGAGAGGAGCGCGGTGCGGCGCAGTGGAGACGGCTGCTCTGGGCAGCGTGCGGCTTGCGCCTGCTGCAGCAGGTTAAGCTGCTCCTTGGAGACGCCCCGCAGCGTCACCTGCTTGATGGCCACCATCCCTCCCGTCTGCGTGTTTAGCGCCTGCGGGAGCGGAGAGGCGCGGGACGCAGTGGCCGTCGGCCGTGCGAGCGGAGACGCAGGCGGCAGGCGGCGGCCGCTGCAGCACCTTGTACACGAGTCCACTCGCGCCGCGGCCAATCTCCTCGCCGAGGGTGTAGCGAGAATTTAGGCTGTGCGGCGCAGCCTTGCCTCCAATCTTTGGCGGTGGCATTCCTACCAAATAGTGGCGGAGCTCCAATGGGCAGCGCGCCGAGGCGCTCAGTCGGCCACTCCTTTTCCGCAAAAGAATTTCGTGTCGCCCTGGTGTGTTGTGGCGGTTTCTTTCTTTCTTTCCAAGTTCACATCTCTCTCTCAGAGCAGACAGGCTCGACACACAGGCGCGTACCACTGGCGCGTGCTAGCACTAACACAGGCAAACGAGCATACAGTTACTTTGACTAAGCACTTGGAGCACTTCCACACTTGCCCGGTTGCCGGGACTTGGAGTACAGTCGGTATCCTTACAATGGGATTTTTTTTCGGGCGGCCAACGCGTTGAGAGTGGCGCAAAACGATCTGGCCATCTGCTCCCTGCGCTCCCTCTTGAGGGCGAAAGGTTAATTAAAAAGACTGGCTCCAAGGAGAACGAGTGCGCCGCCCAACCGCCTCTCGGACGCCACTTTGCTCACCCGCGTGCTGCGCGCGTGGCGCTCAGTCCACGTCCACCCACACCACCCTCGCCGGCTGGACAGTGTCCACGAGGCCCGTCCAGCCCGCGGGCAGCACCGCGGTGTCTCCCGCGACGCAGCGGCGCGACGAGCCGTCGGCGTTGGTGAGGAAGAGGACGCCTGCGACTCGGGGGCGTGGGTGAGACGCTCGAGCACCCTGCTACTACCTGCTAGTCCTGAGCACTGCTCGGGCGCACCGTCGAGAATCCAGAGGAACTTTGCCGTCGCGCTCGACCAGAAGCCAGCCTCAGCGGCGCTGACCGCAACGCTGCCGGGCGCTAGAGGCGCGACGCCGACCTGTAGTGTGCGCGGCAGCGGGGTCGCGGGCTCCGCGGTCTCTCTGTACCCTGTCTCTTCCTCGCCGCAGCCCTCTGCGCAGCGCGTGTGGTCCCGAGGGGGAGGGGTGCAGGGGAGCGCGGCCGTTGGATGTGTTGCCGAGTGCTGCATGGCGTGCAGGGGTCTGCATGCCGCGTCCAGGGGGCGCCCACCCGCGTGTGCCCGCCGTCGTAGATGGTTCCCTCGTGCAGCGGCGCGCCGAAGTGCGGCCAGGCAGGCGCCACCACCGCCCGCACCACCCCGTCCGCACCGGCAGGCACGTCTGGGTGGTCATGCACCACCCACACCTGCGAGGCAGCCTCGACCGATCGCGGGGCTGTCTCGGGCGATCTCGGGCACTCTCGGGCCACACCGCGCAACTCTCGGTCAATCTCAGTCCGTCTCGCGGGGTGCCGGCCCTCCACCTTGTGCAGGAAGCGAGCCACGTCCCACCTGCCGCTCCAGTGCCTCGGGAGGACGACCACGTCGTTGGGGCCGAAGGAGTGCTGCGTACCATCCACGTCCGTCACGCAGCCCCACCCCTCGAGCACGAGGAAGGTCTCGGTGGTCGGCCGCAGCTTTGGCGAGTCCCAACCGCCCTCGCTGCAAGCCCACGACCCTGCACGCGCCCCGCTCCACGCATCCTTTGCGATCGGCCGCGACCAATCCTCGGGCTCGCCCACGTCCACGAGCGAGCCGCCCGCCCGCCGCGTGCCCTTGGACGCCAGCTTGTCCAGCGCAAAGTACGAGAGCGGTGCGTGCACGAAGGCTAATCTCGCCGCGCTCTCTGCCGGCGAGCTCTGACCGCGCCACGCGGGCTCGTCCGGCTGGGTGCGAGCGAGCCACGCCTGCTTCGCGGCCGCCTCATCGACCGGCGGGGCCGCAGCGACGGTGGGCTCCACTGAGCCGCTGAGCTGCGACGGCGGGCCCCACGACGGCTGCGTCCTCGCGAGCCACGCCTGCTTGGCGGCGAGCTCGGCCGACAGGGCTGCGCCGCCAGTGCGCACGGAGGAGGCCGGCACGTTGCGCCGGCCGGCAGTGGAGGCCGGCAACCAGGTTGGGCTAGAAGCGAAGAGTGTAGAGAGCATCCTCCGGAGAGAGATTTGGCGGTTCTCATTTCTTCTTTTTTCGGAGATCTGAAACCTCTTTTCTTTTTTTGTATTATAGCTCTACGAACATACCCGTAGGTGAACTGCCCACAGGGCCTTTCTCCCCTGAATCGTCCACAGTCGCCTGTGCAGGAGCCTTCGCCAACTAAAAAACACAGCACCGATGCCGACTTAGTGTGGGGAGGGTCGGCGAGCACTCACTCACTAGGCGGCGCCGCAGGGCCGGGGCACTGGCCACGGCCTCGCCGACCACTAGAAGGCGGCCCACCCACTACGCGCACTATCTTAGTGCGCGGGGAGGAGGCACTCACCCACTAGCCCGCTCGCCGGCGGCCCACTCACTACGCGCACTATCTTAGTGCGCGTGGTAGCCGAGCCCACCTCTCCGTCCGCCGGCGAAGGGCACTGCGAGCGGCCCGCTGGACCACTCCCCCCCGGCCGGCCGGAGGCACTCACTTCCGCACACTAAGTTAGTGCGCGTAGTAGCCGAGCCCGCCTCCGTCCGCCGGCGAAGGGCACTACGAGCGGCCCGCCGGACCACTCCCCTCGCGGCCGGCCGGAGGCACTCACATCTCACTTCCACGCACTAAGTTAGTGCGCGTAGTGTCCCGGCCTCCGACCACGACTCCCGGGGGAGCACTTCACCACTTGATCCGCCACGGCGCACCACTAGCCCTCGTCCAGCTCACAGACTAACTTGCGCCGACTTAGTTCCCCGCAGGGCCCGGGAACACTCACTCACTGCGGCATCAGTGCTCTTCACACGACCTGGCGAAGGCTCCTGGCCTGTGCACGGTCGGTAGAGCTCCCAGTTCACAACAGGCTCTGAACCAGACAGATGTCTTGCATGATGCTGGCGACGCTGGGTTACTTGTCGCCGCCGCAGCCGACCTTCCGATCCCACCGATCGCCTCCGCCGCTCCTCTCCGGCGCCACCACCAGCGAGTATGATGTCGTCGTGATCGGTGCCGGAGTGGGCGGTCTCTCGGCGGCGGCCGTGTGCGCTGCGTCAGGCCTCAAGGTGTGCGTCTGCGAATCGCATGACGCACCCGGCGGCGCGGCTCACAGCTGGACGACCAAGGGCTTCACCTTCGAGTCGGGGCCGTCGCTGTACGCCGGGCTGTCGCCGGACCGCTCGCCAAACCCGCTCAAGCACGTCTACCAGATCATCGGTGAGGAGCCCGAGTGGCTCACGTACGACCGATGGGGTACGTATCTGCCCGAGGGCGACCTGCTGCACGACGCGGTGGGCGCGGCCGACTTTTACGAGAAGCTCAAGGCGTGCGGCGGGCCGGACGCTGCGGAGCAATGGGAGAGGCTCATGGCGCGAGTCACGCCGCTGGGTGAGGCGATCTTCCAGCTGCCGTCGGCGGCCGTGCGTGCCGACCTGGGCGCGGCGATCACGATGGGCAAGTACGCGGGCGCGCTCGCGGGCGTGGTGCTCAAAGGCGGCGGCGACAAGCTGAACGCGCCCTTTGCGACTTTGTTGGAGGAGGAGCGGATCACCGACCCGTTCATCCGCAACTGGCTCGACATGATCTGCTTCCTGCTGCAGGAGAGAGACTCGAGTAGAGACAGAGAGAGAGACAGATGTGATCGAGGAGGGAGAGAGCTGCCTCCCTTCCCGCTGCAGGGCGCGACGACCAAGGACGCGCCGACCACACTGATGGCGTACATGCTGAGCGACTTCTACCGCGACGGCGTGCCGCTATGCTACCCCAGGCACACGTCGTTGACACGCCCACGGCACACGTCCATGACACGTCCACGGCACGCCCCGCAGGCGTCTGCCTCGACTTCCCGGTGGGCGGCACCGAGAGCATCATCGGCGCCCTCGTGCGCGGCGTGACCAAGCACCGAGGCTGCGAGCTGATGCTCAACACGCACGTGGACGAGCTGCTGTTTGGCGAGGGCGGCGGCAGGTGCACCGGCGTGCGGCTCAAGGGCGGCAGGACGCTGCGCGCGACCAAGGCGGTCGTCTCGAACGCAGACTTGTGGACGACGCGCAAGCTGGTGGGCGAGGCAGCAGCGCCGGCGCTGGCGGCGGAGCTGGACCAGCGCATCGGCAGGCTGGAGCGGTGCGAGTCCTTTTTGCACTTGCACGTCGGCCTCGAGGCGAGCGGACTGCCCACTTCGCCGAGCGAGACCTTCCCCGCGCAGTGGGCGGTGGTCAGCGATTGGGAGGCGGGTGTCGACGCTCCGCGCAACATGGTCCTTGTCTCGCTTCCGTCGCTGCTCGACCCGTCCCTCGCGCCGGAGGGGCACCACGTGCTGCATGCATACGTGCCTGCGACGGAGCCGTACAGCGAGTGGGGGGGGCTGAACCGGAACAGCGCCGAGTACAGGGCCAAGAAGGCCGAGGCGGCGGAGGTGCTGTGGAGGGCGGTGGAGCGGCAGATCCCCGACGTGCGGGAGCGCGCGACCGTGACGATGGTCGGCACGCCGCTCACGCACGAGCGCTTCCTGCGACGCGACGCGGGCACCTACGGCCCCTTCCTACGCGCGACCGACGGCCAGCTGCCCGGCCCAAAGTTTAGCGCGTGCGACGGGCTGCTCTGCTGCGGCGACTCGACCTTTCCGGGCATCGGCATGCCCGCAGTCGCGGCGTCGGGCATGCTCGCCGCGCACTCAATCCTGTCGGTGCGGCAGCACCTGCAGAATCTGGACACGCTGAAGCTGCCGCCGAAGTAGTCCGGTCGTTTTTGTTTCCGCATGGCACACATTGGGACATACATCATGTAGTTACTCGCTCAGTGCAGTCTATTGACTATTCGTACCGTGTACTCCATACTCGTCCGAGTATAAGTAGACGGCCGCGGGCCTCGGCCGGGCAGCTTTTTTTAGTTTACATAATAAAATCCGTCTCCAACTGCAGCGTGCAGGGGGGGGGGCGGTCTCCCGTCCGCGAGATCCGACCACAGACACACACAGTGCACACACGCACGACACTCTAGTGTCTCTACAGCCCACACCGCTCCAGCTCCCGTCTCGCGCTCTCCATCACCCTCGCCACCTCCTCGTCGGTCGGCCGCTCGCTCCACTGCCCCCGCTCGTGCCTCGCCGCATTGTACCAGCGGCGGAGGGAGTGCGCCAAGCCGCAGAGCGGGCCGGCGCGGCGCGGGACGAGGGCGTTGATCTTCTCCTCCTCGCTGAGGCCCTTTGGCAGGGGCGCGCCCCGCCGCTCCTGGTACCTCCGCTCGAGTCGCGCCATCAGCGAGAGATACGCCTAACCTCGGCCAGCCTCCCGCGTCATCTCGAACCATCTCGGGGTTCGAGGCTGCGGCGAGAGAGGTGTGAAGAGGAGGGGCGGGTGAAGAGGAGGGGTCGGTGAAGAGGAGGGGTGTGAAGAGGAGGGGAGTGAAGAGGAGGGGTGTGAGGAGGAGGGGTCGGTGAAGAGGAGGGGTGTGAAGAGGAGGGGTGTGAAGAGGAGGGGAGTGAGGAGGAGGGGTGTGAGGAGGAGGGGAGTGAGGAGGAGGAGGGCTGTGAAGACACGCCTTTGTGATCCGCTCCTGCAGCCGCGCGAGAGCGACGTCCTCCTCGCTCGCCACCGCGAGGGCGTGCAGCCTGGGGGGGGGGGGTACGTGGTCACGCCCGGGGAAGGGTGGGCTGGGGGTGGCATGGCTGGGGCGGGAGAGGGGGCAGCAAGTCGCGCCTGCCCGCCGCACGCGTCAGCGACCCGGGGGCCGAAGCGAGGGGCGGCTGCTCTTGCGCCGCCGCCTCCGCCTCGCGCCTCCGCCTCCCGTCCGCCGCCGCCTCGAGCGCCTCCCGCGACGACCGCCGCCCAAAGGAGCTCGCGCGGAAGGCCGCCTGAGGGCAGAGCGTCTTCCTTGATGGCTTTCTGTGGTCTCGACAGCGCGATGCCCTCTCGCGCGGAGATGCGGCCGAGGAGACGAGCTCGTGCGGCGGCACCTGCTCTCGGGTGAGCTCGGGTGAGCTCGGCTGGTCTGAGGGCGGCCGAGGCGAAGAGCCCAAAGCGGCGCCGGCGGCGGGGCGGCGGGCGCAGGCAGCAGCTTCGAGGAGCAGGGGAGGAGGCACGGGCCGTCGAGGCACGGGACAGAGGCGCCTGCTCACAGCCTCCTCTCTCTTCACACGGCTGTCCTCGCACGGCGCGGGGGGGGGGAAGAGACTTGGGAGGCGCCGAGCGCGGCGGCCCACGTGCCGTGCGAGGCCCACATGCCGGCGGCAGCGGCTCCGCCTCGCCCTCGCCCCTCGCCATCTCGCCCCTCGCCGCCTCCCCCTCGCCCCTCGCCGCCTCCGCCAGCGGCGGGCGGGTGGCGCGGGTGGCGCGGAGGGAGGGAGGAGGGCGGGCGGGCGGGAGGCCTCGGGCAGCGAGGCTCGGGCGGCGGCGAGACAGAGGGTGGCATGCCCGCAGGCAGCACGACGGGAGCCCGGCCGCCGTTGAAACGGACACCGCTGCTGCCCGGGCCGCTGCCGCCGGCAGCACTGCCACTACTACTGGTGCTGCTCCCGCCCCCGACAGCTGCCGCTGCCTCTCCGTCGCCGTGGCGCAGCGCCCGCTCTAGAGCAGCGAGGGCGTCCGGCAGAGGGAGGCGACGCGACTTGCGCTCGTAGCAGAGGCCGTGCACCACCTTGACCTTAGGGGGGCGTTAGGGTTAGGGTTAGGGTTAGGGTTAGGGTCAGGGTCAGGGTTAGAGGCAGTGCACCACCTCGACCTTAGGGGGGACCTGTCGTGGACGCGTCATGGACGCGCCGCGGGAGAGAGGGGGGAGGGGAGGGGAGGGGTGTTTGGGGGGGGGGGGGGGGTCGGACCAGCTCGCGCGTCGCAGCCTCCGGCCAAGCCGCCGCCTGCCTCGCCGCACTCAGCAGCCGCTTTCCCGCGCCGTCCGCGCCTTCGGCCATGTCCATCACGTCGTCCTCGAACGCGCTCTTGAGGCCTCGCGACTCGACACCCGCCAGCGCCATCAGCAGCGAGATGCCTAGTCACGCCGCCCACACTCAACAGCAGCTGGCTCAGGTGCGCGAGCCGCCACCAGCAGCGAGGTGCCGATCCCGTAGGCGTCCGTGGCACGCGAGTGCTGGCTCGAGTCGACGTAGATCGGGTCGGCGAAGCCAGCAGAGTAGAACGCGCTGGTGGCTCGGGTCGCCATGGCCGTCGAGCCGCCCGCCCGCTCCTTGGCGTGCCCGACATCGGAGAGGAAGGCGCGGTAGACGCGCCTGGAAGGAATGGAGGATTGAGATCTCGGGGGATATCTCGGGCAATCTGGCGCAATCTCGGGTGAGATCGGGGTTAGACGCGCCTCTCGCCACCTCGCGTCTGCAGCGGCAGCAGCGCTCCGTCGAGCAGGATGTTGGCCTAAGGCAAGCTCGCCACGGCTGGAAACAAAGAAGGACGACGAGGGCGCACAGCCTTCGGCGGATGCCGTCTTGACGTCTCGGTGCAGGATCAGGTTCAAGTGGAGGTGCTCCTGTCGAGGAGAGGGCGAGCAGAGCAGCGTGGGACCTCTGCGAGGACCGGCCGTGCACACACAGAGGACTGGCTGTGCACACACACAGAGAGAGGTACTGGCTGTGCACACACAGAGAGAGAGGTACTGGCCGTGCACACACACACAGAGAGGTACTGGCTGTGCACACACACAGAGAGAGGTACTGGCCGTGCACACACACACAGAGAGAGGTACTGGCCGTGCACACACAGAGAGAGGTACTGGCCGTGCACACACAGAGAGAGAGGTACTGGCCGTGCACACAGAGAGAGAGAGAGGTACCGGCCGTGCACACACAGAGAGAGGCTCGAGTGGAGGCGGCACCAGCGCGCGTGCAGCGTCGCATAGAGCCGACAGCCGCTGAGGCCACGACAGCCCTGGAGAGCCTCTGAAGCCGAGCCGCTGCAGCCGGAGCCGCGCGTCGGGCGAGAGGAGGAGGTGGTCGTCGAGCGAGCCGCCTGAGGAGCCCAGACACCCTCGAATGACTGACTGATGGGGCGAGAGGAGGAGGTGGTCGAGCGAGCTCCGCCTCGCATTAGGGCCGTGACGATGCAAGCCGCCTGAGACTCAACGAAGCAGAAGAGCTCTGGGCGGGGGACACGGGATGTGCATGAGGTGACGAGGCAAGCCGCCTGAGGCGCGCCGCAGTAGCCGAGCAGCGGCAGCACGTTCCGGTGGGCGCACCTCCGCAGGTTGGACACCTCGGCCATCACCTGACGAGAATACACTCGACGGCGACAATCATAACAACCTCCGCAGGCGAGGCTCTGGGCACCTCTCGGCCATCACCTCCCCGCCCTCCGCCCCGTGCAGAGCCCGCTTGACGGCGACGCGGCCCCAACCCGGCAGCGAGGGCAGCTCCACAGCATAGACCACGCCGAAGCCGCCCCGCCCGACCTCTGCGCTTCCCTCGAGGGCGGACAGCACCTCCTCCTCGCCGAGCTCCGCCAGCGCCGGCGGCTGGTCCGCTGCGCTTCGCGCCTTGGCCATACACCGCTCCGCCTCCGCCTCCGCCTCTGCCTCCGCCTCCGCCTCTGCCTCCGCCTTGCCCGCCCCGCTGCGACGCCTCGGCCCGCACTCGCGCGTCGTCGGAGGAGAGAAGGAGGCACCCCCCTCCTCCGCCTCCTCCCTCGACGCCTCCGCACCCCGCCTCGCCCGCGCCTCCGCCGCCTCCGCCGCCTCCGCCGCCTCCGCCGCCTGCGCCGCCCGAGCCGCCTCCGCCGCACCCCGCCTCGCCTCGAGCTCCAGCCTCTTCTCCTCCTCCTCCCTCTCCTCCTCCTCCAGCCTCGCCGCCGCCGCCGCCGCCGCCGCCGCCGCCGCCGCCGCCGCCGCAGTCGCCGCCGCCGTCGCCTCCCCCATCTCCTCCTCCGCCGCCGCCTCCGCGCCCGCCGCCTCCGCCCTCTCCTCGCGCTGCGATGCCACCTGCCCGCCCGCCTGCCCGCCCCCCTTCCTCTTCTTCTTCCCCCTCCCCCTCCCGCCCGCGCCGGTCCCCGCAGCCCTCGCCCTCGCCTCCGCCTCCGCCTCGAGCTCCGCCAGCAGCGCATCGCCGCGCAGCCTCACCTTCAGTTCATTCGACGGCGCGTGGACCGTAGAGAGGGTTGCAGAAAGCGGCGCGGTCTCGCCCCCCCCGCCTCACCTCCGCCTCGCCTGGCAACTGCCTCCTCGCCTCCGCCACACGCTCCTCCTCCTCGCCTACTCCCGGGCAAGCTCGCGCAATCTCGCGCGATCTCCCGCGCGACCTCACTCGCGCTCCTGTCGCCTGTCACGGTCAGCTCGTGGGCCTCGTCGAGCTGCCTGTGGGGGAGACCCGATCTCGGGTGATCTCGCGCAATCTCGAGGCCGAGCTCGAGCACAGACGTCGAGCCGCCCGCACTGCAGGTAGTACTCCAGCCACTCTCGCCTGTGCCGTGGTGGGAGGAGGAGGGGGGGTCCGAGAATGGAATTCAGGTTGCCCACTACACCTAAACCTTCCGCCCGGCGGAGCAAGGTAAGGTAAGGTAAGGTAAGGTAGATTTCTCCACACAGCTAGGGACAGCTGTCAACAGCCGAGAGCTGTGGAGCCTGGTGAGAGGAGCCACTCGCAGCTGCCACACTGCTACTACCTACCACTCCCCTCCCATCTATCGCACACCGCGACTGCTCCTCCCTCTCGTCGCGCCTGATTGAATCATTGATGCCCACAGTCACTTGGTGTATATGCCTCTCGACACGACCTCCCCCCCTCTCGTCGGCGCGCCTCGGGTCCCGCCCCAGCAGAGCCTTCATCGCCCGCCGCTCCGCCGGCGACTCGCCGCCCTTGCCGCCCCACGTGCCGCCCCATGCGCCTCCCTTGCCTCGCCTCGCCTCCTTGAGCCGCACTGCGCCGCCTGCCCCCCCCCCCCAGAGGCGAGGAAGGGATGAGTCCACTACTCTCTCCACTCTACCTCGTGGACGGACCAGAGGTGTGCGTGCGCCGCCTGCCCGGGCGTGGGCGAGCTTCATCGCCATCCCAAGCAGGTCGCCCAAGCCTGCTGCACCCGCCCTCGGCGCCGCCTCCGCCGCCGCCTCCGCCGCCGCCTCCGCCGCCGCCTCCGCCGCCGCCTCCGCCGCCGCCGCCTCCTCCGCCGCCGCCTCCTCGCGCCGGGCCGCCTGCAGCTCCTCGAGGTGCCTCTTGAACGCGTCGACGCACGCCTCGTGCCCCGCCCTCCTCGCCATCTGAAGCGCCGTCCAGCCGCCCGCACCACCGCCCGCCCCCTCCCCCGCCGCTTCCCCGCTGCCGCCGCCCGCCCGCCGCCCGAGCTCCGCCTGAGAGGCAAGTGGTAGCACCACATCGGACCGCTGCTCTGGCGCACGCCGGAGGGGAGAAGACCATCTCGGGCTGAAGCTCTCGGCTCATCTCTCTGCTCGCCCCGGCGCGGCAGAGGCGCAGCACGGTGGAGGGGTGGTTGCCGGAGGCGGCGAGCATGAGAGGAGTCGTCCCGTCGGCCGTCCCCTGGTTTGGCAAGGCGCCCCGCTCCAGCAGAAGCGCGACCAGCCTCTCGTTGCCGTGGCGGGCAGCGACGCAGAGGAGGGTCGCACCACTCGGCCCGTCCCACTTCACCACCGCCTCGACCCGCCCGCCAGAGTCGAGCCACTCCCTGACCGCAGCATCGTCCCCCGCCGCAGCCGCAGCGCAGACCGCCGCGGGGGCCTCGCCGCTCTCGTCGGCCGGCGCGCCGTCGTCTGCGCCGCCGCACGCGACATGGCAGGTAGATTTAGCCGGAGGGAGGCAGCGCACAACGCCTTGGCGGAGTTGCGCGAGAAAGGCCGCCGCGCTCCAGGCTGTGCTCTTCGAAACTTGCGCGCCGTCGATCGCCTCCGCGTCGCCGTCGCCATCACCGTCGCTCTCTGGAGGGAGTGGAATTGGCAGCGGGTCGCAGAAAATGCAAGGCATTGGACTCGAGTCGTTGCTGGGGCGCCATTCACAGACCTTGTTGACAAGAAAATAGGAATTCCTACGTCCCATGGCGCTTTGCGCTGGTCTGTGAGAGGTTGAGGTGCGAGCCCTGGAGGCCCTGGGGATGGGGGGAGACTACCCGCGGGCCTAGAAGGCCCGCGCGCAGGGGGGTGGGACATTGAGACCGGTCATGAATGAGTGCGCGACACGCATGTTCACATAAGAGAGCACGACCTTCACGGCGATGAACGAGACAGCGACTTGTGAGCTTGTGTGTGTCTGTGTGTCGCTCACGCGTGCCGTCCTCTTCTGTCTCGCGTCCACCCATACCGCGCTGATGTCCAATACGAGCCTGACTGTTCTTCACCTTCCTACCTAACCTAACAGCGAAGTAGGAACCATGTGCGGTTTCCACGGCCGCTTTTACCGTTCAGACCAACCAACAAAAGCAACTACTACGAGAGCGACTTTATTTGCACGGAGACTCGCACCTCGGAGGTAAATGGCGCGTCTTTCTCCTTGCATTCGCCTCTGAAGCGCAAGAGAAGAGAAGAACTCTCTCTCTCTCTCTCTCTCTCTCTCTCTCTCTCTCTCTCTCTCTCTCTCTCTCTCTCTCTCTCTCTCTCTCTCTCTCTCTCTCTCTCTCTCTCTCTCTCTCTCTCTCTCTCTCTCTCTCTCTCTCTCTCTCTCTCTCTCTCTCTCTCTCTCTCTCTCTCTCTCTCTCTCTCTTGTACACTGAAGGTGTTAGATTTGTTTGGTATGCGAAAAAATCTCTCTATCTGAAGGTATGAGATCTACGACTGTATTTGCTCTGGCCTCTGCAAGTCTGCGCATGTGCATTTCATGTACATGTAGACAATAGACATAGACAGCGGGCTCTGCGAACGTCCACGGCTCTGCTCCTAGCTCTGCTCACAGCTCATAAACGTCCGAAAAGCAGCTCCGCAGTCGATGGTCTGGAGCGTAGAGGTGTCTGACCGTCATAATGACAATTCTCATATATCACACTGACCACTTGTCACACAGTCACAGAGAGTCTCCCCACACACCTCACACGACCACGAGCCACGACGGCTCATTTACACACATTAGAAAATGCTCGCAAAATACACACGGGCGGGGACACGCCGACACGCAGCTGCACACTCACAAGGGATTCAGCACACTCCACGGCTCATGTTGCACATATGTGACGCACAGTCGACCTCACCCCCCTGGCTGAATCAGTGCGCAACGCCTCCCAGCGGCCGAAACATCAGCGTGACGACGGGCCCTCTTCCGACGATGCGGTTCCCATCACCGTCGACACCGCCCTCGAAGTGATAGTACGTCTCGACGACCTTGAAGCCGTGCCGCTTGTAGAAGGGCACGCTCCTCTCGTTGCTCGCCTCGAGGTAGCACGGCAGCCCGAGCTTATCCGCGCGGCGGATGCCGGCCTGGATTAGCTTGCTACCCACGCCCTTGCTCTGCTCGCTCTGTCTCGTGCCGAGAAGCTGCAGGTGGTGCGCGGTCGGGGCGTGCTGATGGCGTCTCGTCTCAAAGGCCAGCAGCATGCCCGCCACGCAGAATGCCCTGCGCAGTCCCAACACACAGACCATCCACAAAGACATGAGGACGAAGCGACAAAGCGCGCCACAAGTCATGCCCGCGGGCTCCCATATGGCGGTGCACACCACAACGCCAGCCTCGTCGCAGATCACGTCGGTGAGCCCGTAGGAGGCGTCAAGCGCCCACGTCAGGGTCGCAAGCGTGCGGCGGCCGAGGGTTCGAAACGCCTCTTCGTTTGGCACGAGCGTGCGCAAGAGCGGATCGTGCAGGAAGGCAGACGTCAAGCTGCCGGCGTTGGAACTCGCGTCCGCTGCAGCGCGGTACGCTCGCGGCTCGCCGACTGTCATAACAGGTACGAAGAATCGCTCGGTTCGTTGCCTCCACCAACTAAGTTCGCGGTACCTGCCGGATATATGTAGGGGTGGCACATCGACGCGAAAATGCTTATGGGACTTCGTGCAACTAACTAGCCTATGCCACCGTCGGCTGACAAGCCTGTGAGGAGAGCGTCCATACAGATAGACACCTCACACGAACCCACACGTACGTGGTCTCGTCCGTGCCTTGCGCCTGTGCGGCCGGCGAGATTGCTAGATAGAGGCGGAGCGCAACATAGTTATCATGAAACATGAAACACGGGAATGTCCGTAAGCGGAGCTTCATACACTGAAAAACAGATAGATAGAAAAAATAAGCGAACTGTCGATCAACGGCCTCTCTGGCTACGGCAATAGAGGCGTGCTCCTCGCGGGGAGTTTCCTTTTCGCATCAGAACCGGCTGATGTCCCTCCCGAGGACGGCGCTCTTGAACCAAAACATCGGGATGAGCAGCATGTTGGACCAGCTCAGCTGCTTTGTCCAGCATGCTCCTATTGAGAGGAAGAAGATAGGATCACTTGTGAGCGACGCGATCGCACACAACTTCACGGACTATGCACCCCGCCACGCGACGATCGCCGCCCAGCCCGTGACGCTCGGCAGACCCAGCTCCGACTTCGAGCCGTCCATCACCCCCGCGCGCGAGCCGAGGCTCGCGAGTGAGCCGGGCTCGACGTAGCGGAATGCGGGCGTCGGCGTGAAGAGGTAGTCGAGGAAGAAGGCGAGGCTCACGGGCGACGCGGCCGGTCGCACCGGCCCGGGGGGCGGCAAGTCGGCGTCGGTGCTCGGGTCGAAGGCGCAGTAGTGCTGGTTGAAGCAGTGGGTCAGGTAGGCCGCCTGCTGTTCCGCCACGCTGGCCGTGGGCGGCAGCTGCGCCCCCTCCACACCCGCGCAATCGCCGATCGCGAAGACGCGCCCTCTCGTGCCGGGTACTCGCAGGCTGCTGTCGGTGAGGAGGCGCTGCGAACCGTCCTGCTCACGCCACTACCTGTGAAGAGGCGCCATTCACGCAGACCAACGAGGACACTCCTAGCTCCTGCTTGGGGAGCGCGTCGAGCCGCTCGACGAACCTGACTAGCGCGAGGCCCGCCGACCACACCATCGCGCCGAAGGGGAGGGTGCCTCCGTCGCTGAGGCGTGCGTGCGTCGTGTGGTTGCCCTCGCGGTCGTCGCCGTGCCACACCTCGGACGTGGCAGTGGTTAAGTCCGCATAGCAGCAAGGACACTCATAACCATCGCGTGCCGCTGCGCACCTCGGTGACGGAGGTCGCGGTTCGCATCTCCACGCCGCGCGCGACAAGGTGCCCGCGATAGTACTCGGCGAGCGCCGCGTCGAAGGGGCCGAGGATGCGCGGCCCCGCCTCCACCAGCGTGACCTTCGCCTGCTTCGCCTCCTCGGGGTACCACTTTGCCACGTCATCGCGCAAAAAGTCGGAGAGCGCGGACGTGAACTCGCACGAGGTCGGTCCCGCGCCGACGACGACAAAGGAGAGCAGCCGTGCGCGCTCTGCGTCGGTTAGGGTCGGGTTGGCTGCTCGCTCGATGCACTCGATGATGCGGTTGCGGATCTGGCGCGCGTGGTGGAGGTGCTTGAGGAAGAAGACCTCTTCGCCCTCGCGCTCGGCCACGCCGGGCGTGTTGAAGGTGTTCGTCTTGTTTCCGCAGGCCACGACAAGGTAGTCGAAGGACACGTCGAAGGAGCGCCCCGTGAAGATGCCCTCGCAGCTCACATACTGCTTTTCGAGGTCCAGCGTCCTCGCCTTGGCCTGGTAATACTCGAAGCAAGCCAGGGATGGTCCGGATAGGCTCCTGAATGGCTCGGAACTCGAGCGTTCCGACGGCGGTCGAGGGAAGGAGCGGGGTGAGAGAGAGATAGTGGTGCGCTGGAGAGATCAAGCGGACATCGTACTTGTCCTTGTCGAGTCCGCGAGCGAGCTTGGCGCCGCCCCAGCCGCTTCCAAGGATGAGGACGCGTGGCCGAGTGGTCGAAGCGGAAGTGCCGGCCGCGCCACGGAAGTGCCGGCCGAGACCGAGCGGCCCGAGCTGCCTGACCCGAAGCATAGAGTCCTGTCTACAAAACGACACAGACATCGACCAACCAGACGCCGAGCAAGCAAGATGCGCAGCGATCAGGGGTGCCGTACGTGCTTTTACGTGAACACACACAGCATGGCTCTTAAAAATCTTGCGCCACATCCTAACCTAGAACCGAAAAACCACTAGGCCCGATAGGGCGCAAAGTGCCATCCATGGATGGTGAGTGAGTGTGGTAGGCAGGCGCCGCCGCCGCCGGCCCAGCGTACTCGTACGTAACGCGCTCTCCATCAATCATACGAGCGAGTAACTGTGTCGATATCTCGTTCGTCCGTCCGTACCTAACGAATGCGCCCGCACTGTCTCTCTCACACACACCCTCACTGCCGTCCAATACAGTCGTGAATGGACGTGACTGTCTCTGTGCGATTTCGGGCCCGGGGTTGTGCGTTTATGTGAACCCGGATCCTGAACCCTCTGCCGCTCCCAGCCGCGCTCGCCGAGCCTCCGCCGCCTCCACCTCCGCCTTCAATCTCAATGTCCCACCCCCCTGCGCGCGGGCCTTCTAGGCCCGCGGGTAGTCTCCCCCCATCCCCAGGGCCTCCAGGGCTCGCACCTCAACCTCTCACAGACCAGCGCAAAGCGCCAGGGGCGTATTTCTTGTCAATCGCCGATCGGCGATAGGCCGAGCCGAAGGCGTCACGCGAGGCATGATCGTGAGAGGCCAGGCGTGTCGCGGACTCCGGGCGGCGGGCTCAGCGTGCCGTCGCGCGTTGTCGACGCCAAGCTTCGCGCCGGCGGGCTCCCTCGCCTGGCCGAAAAAGCCGCGAGTGCTCATCCTCGGCAGCGGGTGAGGAAGCCAAAGCCGAGAGTAGCACTGTGGAGGTGGTGGCCCGCGCTTCGTGCTCGGTCGAGTGCGTGATGCCGCATCTCCTCTCTGCTACAGGTGGGGCGGGAACAAGGTTGCACGCAACCTCGACGGCAACAAGTTTGACGTCCGGCTCGTGTCTCCATCAAACCACTTCCTCTTCACGTCCTTCCTGCCCGCGACCGCCGTCGGCGCCGTTCCTCCAGCGATGCGTGGTGCAAAAGCGCCGACCCACCCTCACTCGCCGCGCACCGCGACCCATAGGCACGCTCGAGTTTCGAGCAGTGCAGGCACTCCGCATGCCGCCGCCACAACCACTCCCACCATCCCACCACCTGCGCCACCAGTCGCCGTTAGCTGTCGCACCGTCGGCGTTGCGCCATCCTACTCTGACACTCTACTGTCAGCCCCCCTCCCCCCCACCCCCCTTCCCCTCCTCGCGGCTCTTAACTGCGCGGCACACCATAAGCGCACGCATGCACACATCGCAACTGCTACGTGCGTGAGCACACTGAACGCTGTGGGGCCTCTGTCTTCAGACGTAGAGATGCGGGGCGTTGCTTACCCTCGCGCTCGGCCCGCCTCCGTAGGAGCCCGTCCGCACCAACCCGAACCTGTCGCAGTACTACCAGGCGCGCGCCCTCTCCACCTCTCCACCGCCACGCCTCCCAGCTCTCACTGCGGCCGCTGCTGCCGCGCGGAGCACGCAGCCGCCTCTCTCCCTGCCGCTCAGCTCTCGTTTTCTAGCGCCCTTGTGACCTCGCGCCGCTCTCCCTCAAGTCGGCGCCTCGCACCTCTGCCCCTCTGCCCGACCCCAGAGCTGCGCTAGCCCCGCAGGCAAAGGCCACGCGGCTCTACCCTAAGGAGAAGAAGGTGGTGTGCACCGACATCTTCAAGGAGAAAGAGTGCGTAACCCCCCACCCCTCTCCTCCCCGAACAAGCCCTTTCCCACGCACCCACCCCGCGCTTGCCCTTGCCCTCCCCACGCTTGCCCTTGCCCCCTCTGCTGCCCTTCCCTCGCTGCCCCCGTCCTCCCTCCCCACACACCCACTAGATGCCTGGCACGTTCGAGCTCGAGTACTCATGAATGACTAATTCGAATGACTAGGTTCGAGCTCGAGTACGACTTTCTGATCATCGCCGCCGGCTGCAAGACGAACACTTTCCGCACGCCCGGCGTGGACGAGCGCGAGGGCATCGAGGTCTTCTTCCTCAAGCACCTCTACCACGCCCGCCAGATCCGCTCCCGCATGCTCGAGTGCTTCGAGCGCGCTGCGATGCCGGCGAGAGTCAAGCCGGGCGAGGTGCCGACCGCAGAGTCCGCCGCCAAGCGCCAGGAGGAGATCGACCGGCTGCTCAGCTTTGTGGTCGTCGGCGGCGGCCCGACCAATTGCGAGTTTGCGACGGAGCTCAAGGACTTCTTGACCAAGGACGTGGCGCGCTGGTACCCAGACCTCGTCGACCGCGTCAAGGTGCCCGCCCAGCCTGCCCGAGAGGACCCGAGAGTGATAACAGTCCTCGCCGCGCGCGTCACCTCTCGCGCCCTCGCCTTAACCAACGGGGCCTACGACGACCCGAGATGAGACGAGATGACCCGAGATGACCCGAGATGACCCGAGATGGACCCGAGACGTCAGGTGACCATTGTCGAGGCGGGGCCAAAGATCTTGGGCATGTTCTCGGAGCACCTCATCGAGTACTACCTCGCAGGGCTGCAGCGCAAGGAGGTCGACGTGCGCGTCAACACCCTGCTTGCCAAGGTGGAGATCCGCACGGCGAGCCTCTAGATGCAGGATCTAGGGCCCGAAAAGACGCGCGCCGTCATTATCTCGTCGCACCCTGGCCTGAAGAGTAGCGATCGTATTTCCGCACCGAGCCTGCTGCAAGACTCCCGCCCGCTGCTCTCCTACGCCAGGACGTCGACACGACCTGCGGCGGCGACTTCACCGTCGCCCACCTCAAGAACCCGGACGGCTCGATGGAGGAGCGGCCACTCGGCAGGCTGTGTCGGCCATGTCCAGGACACGTCCATGACACGTCCGGGACATGTCCTCAGGTGCTCCCCTTCGGCATGATGGTCTGGTCGGCCGGCCTCGCGCCCGTCAAGTTCCTCACTGAGAACAACAACTTCGAGAAGGGCATGATGGGGCGCATCAAGGTCGGCGACGTCGTGCGCGTGCCAGGGTCACTTGGATCATCTCGTCTCATCTCGGGTGATCTCGGGTAGGTCGACGACTATCTGCGCGTGCCTGACACGGGCGGCTGCGTGTATGCCATCGGCGACTGCGCCGTCACCCCCGAGCCTCTGCCGCCCATCGCCTCTTCCGCCGAGCAGCAGGGGCAGTACTTGGCTGATTGCTTCAACACGTACTACTACAAGCCCGAATTCCAATCCTCGAGCGACGAGGACCTCCCTCTCCCTGGCCGGGCGCCCTAGATGCCGAAGACTCACCCCTGCAGCCCCGCGCTCGAAATTCCATCCCTTCGCAGTCCGTCTCCCGCTGCTCGTGTCGTCACGCTCCGAAACGCATCGCACTGCATCGCCACTCCTGACTTGTCGGGTGAAACTACGCGTAGAAAATTTCACAGTTGGGTACTACGCTAGGCCCGGTGCCTGCGCCGGTGGGGCTGCCCTTCCCCCGCTTCATGTACCCCAACTCGGCCAAGTTCAGCTACATCAACGTCGGCGGCATGGTCAGCATGGGCTTTGGCGACGGGATTGTGGACATGTCAAGAGCGGACGTGCCCGGCTTCGAGTTTGGCGACCGCGTGTACAAGCCGTCGATGCGCGGCTATTTCGCGATGGCGGCGTGGCGCGGCGGCTACCTGCTGAAGCAGCTCTCGTACAGGAATATGATGCTCATCCCAATGTACTGGTTCAAGTCGATCATCTTTGGCCGCGACATCTCCAACGGCTACTAGCGGCAGCCCGGGCCCTGGAGACGTGTGTGTGTATCCGGACGTGACCCTGAATTGTGCGCACACTGAGAAATGTCGCGCTCTCGTCGCCGTCGATCAATCTCTCTTGTAGCTTGTACTTGACTTGGTGTTCTTGGATCTTGCCGATGGCCATGTGCCGATGGCGCCTCCCTGTAAAACACGGCGACAGATATCTCGGCACGAATAAATGCGCGTCTCTCTCTTCACCTGAGCAGCACACGAGGAAAAAGAGGTCAACGAAAACAACTCTCTCTCTCACCGACACACACAGGAAAAAGAGTTCAAGTTAAACTACAAGAAGGAAAAATCACACCGCGACCGAGGTTTCAATATTCCGCGGCTCAAACACGCGATAGGCCCGCCGCCCCGCGCGCTCTCGTGCCTCGTTGCGCGCGTCCACCCCCTCCCCAAACGCGAGCAGCTCAGCTGTCAGGGTCCGCCACATGCCCTTGGCCTCCTCCGCCTCGAAGAGGAAGGTGTAGTCGTCGACGATGCTGTGCGGCACAGGCCGTGCGGGGCAGTGGGGGGGGGGGGGCAAGGAGCGAGGGGAGGGGGGGCGGGGGCGTGGAGGGGGGGAAGCTAGTTAGCGTTGGCAGGTCGGGGCAGAGCGCAGGAAGCAAGAGGATGGGGCGGGGGCGGCGCACCGCGGGTTCGCGTTTCCTGTCGCCGCCATGATGGATGCGCGGGCGAGGGACTGGCGCGGCGTGCCGCAGAGCTCGCCCTCACGCCACGCGAATGGGGCGAAGCACGGGTCCTCCACCTCGCCCGCCACCTGGCCGACGTGTCCATGCAGCGCCGACACGTGGTGCGCGAACGTCGCAATCACGTCCGCGAGCGAGCCGCACGAGAGGGGCGGGAGGTCTCCTCGCGGGAGTAGGCTGGCGAGGCGGCTGTACCACGCCGCCACCAGCGGATCGTCGCAGCGCACCTCCGCGCCGATGTACCGCTCGACGAAGCGGCGCAGGATGGCATAGTACTCTGCCCCGTCCTCGTCGTAGGGCAGGGCCAGCGTGTCCACCCCGCGCGCACGCCTGGAGCCGGGCACGGGTGTGGCGGTGAGCTCGGGTAATCTCGGGCGATTGCTGGCGATCGTTTGGTGGTCTCGGGTGACCTCGGGTCACATCTTCTAGTCTTGAGTGATCTCGGCACGCCTGGCTTCGGGCACGGTGGCAAAGGCCAGCGCGTCGGAGGCGTTCCCCGCGGCGAAGACTGCACGGAAGCCGTCCCGCGTGAGCGCCGTGGCGCGAGGCAGCAGCGACTCCTCCGCGAGGAGCATCACCGCGGCGTTGTAGTTGACGGCGGCGGTGGCGTGGACGAAGGGCGACAGCAGGCGGCGGAGCGGGTGTGCCGTCGGCAGCACCTCGAGGCTCGACAGCGAGAGCGAGTTGCCCCAGGTGAGGTGCGTTCCTTGCAGGTGGTCGACCGCCGTCACCACGGCGAAGAGCGTGCCTCGGAAGGCGAGCTTGGCGTGGAGCCAGCCGTCGGACCAGGCGGAGCAGAGGTGGCGGTCGCCCAGGAAGCGGTGCGAGGTGGTGCAGCTGCGGCCGGTGCCGAGCGCGCCACTGGGAGTGTAGACCCGCCCGCCTCGCACGATGGCGACCACGCGGCCGCGCTCGTCGAAGTACCCATCGGCGCCGAGGCGAGCGAAGCCCTCCTCCACCTCCGCCGCCGCCGCCCAGCCGAGAGGGACGGCGTAGTAGGCACCGGCGGGCGCATCCTCGCCGGCTGGGCCTGTGCGGGCGGCGAGACGGAGAACTCGGTCGGGCGGGGGTGGCGGGATGCGTGTAAGGAGCCGGGGGGGGGGGGGGGGGAAGCCTGGCCGTGGCCAAGGAAATTTCTCCGCAGTGTCCCGCCTGGCCGAATTCGGTCAACCTTCACCACGCGGGGGTGGCCGCCCCCCTCGAAAACTAACGCCTCGAGCGCCCCGTCAAAATAGCGGTACCCAAAGTACGCCTCCGCCGGGTGCTCTCCCGGAGCCCAGCCGGGGCCGCCGAAGCCCATCCGCTCGCTGCCCCACGGGGAAATGTTGCGGAAGGCTGGCCACCCAAACGGGCCGAGGCCCCCCTGGATCACCTGGATAGGGTCCCCACCAGGGAGCCAGTCCCCCTTCCCCCCGGGGC